>NC_090744.1:90434512-90442012 GCF_036898095.1 Palaemon carinicauda
ATATTACATTGCAATTTAATTTTAATCTTAGCTATAAAAGCATAACGGTGGATTAAAAGTTTTTAATCATAATTTCGAAGTTCCTCTGTAGCTTAGGGCGGTAATAAAGAAGTTTTAATGGTGTTATGATTTAGTATCGAGAGCTTAATTTCACCCTCTTGAGCTCTGGGATAGAACCACAACCGTTAGTTATCATCAAATGTCTAAGTAACAGGTGAATAAAAGACGAATGATATGACTGAAATTAAAAGGTGTATGAAGGCCGTATTTCCCATCCCCGGTTGTCTTATAACAAAAGGAGTTTATTACCATATTAGATGGCAGCTGGATGAAGAAATATACCTCTCAAGGAACTTCTGCCCAGAAATGTCTTAAGGGAAAGCCATGTTGAAGCTATTTCACCAGACTAGAGGTGCTATCAAGTCTTGGCAGGCTTGAGAACTGGCTGGCATATCCGAAATATCCTCTTTATATTCCCACCCTTAAATTAAATATATTTTTCCTTTCTTTAATCGTTTATTCTTATCGAGGATGAAAAGCTTTTTAAAACTGTATTTTAAAATCGACGTCATATTTTAACCTCTATGAAAAAGTGAGATTCGGTTACAACCTTCATTGATCCAGATTTTAATATATTAACATATCTGGCTTTTTTGAAATACGAAAAACACGTTTAAATGTGTAAAATTTATCATTAATCTAATGCCAAGTTACAAAACTACCAATTAGGTACGATGGTGAAGATAGGCTGATTTCAATTCTAATTACAAAAAACCTCAATTCGACAGATATATGTACAGAAGAATTGTCACTGACTTTTATCTTTCTTCGTGGCTAAGTGGTAAGATCACTGTCATACAAGTATTCTGGAACAGGGTTTGGAACCCGGCCGGTCAGATACTATAGTCTTTGAGTGATTTCGCCTGAGGGTCTGACCCCGAGGTCGTAAGAGAATTTAGACATTATTGTATCAATATATATAGCTTATATGAGATATGAAAAACACGTTTAAATTTTCAAAATATATCATTAATCGAATCCAAAGTTACAAACCTACCAATAAGCTACGATGGTGAAGATGTGTTGATTTTAATTATAAGTACAAAAAAAAAAAAAAAAACCTGAATACGACAGGTGTATATACAGAAGAATTGTCATTGTTTTTATCTTTCTTTGTGGCTAAGTAGTAAGGTCACTGTCATACAAGTATCTTGGATCAGGGTTCGAAACCCGGTAGGTCAGATACTATAATCTTTGAGCAATTTCGACTGGGGCTCTGATCCCGAGGTCGTTAAGAGAATCCAGACTTTAATGTATTAAAATATATGGCTTATGTGAAATATGAAAAACAAGTTTAAATATGCCAAATTTATCATATATATATATATATATATATATATATATATATATATATATATATATAAATATATATATGTATATGTATATATATATATATATATATATATATATATATATATATATATATATATATATGTGTGTGTGTGTGTGTGTGTGTGTGTTGTCTGTGTGTGTAAAAATCGCAAGGCAAATTGATGCTCAGAGGCAAAAGAACCACAAGAAAAATGAAAATAGGAAATATAAGATTAAGTTCTGACTATTTTATTTACATTTTATATGGTGCAGTGAACATACAAACATTCATAGAGAGATTTATAGAACAATGAGACACTACCAAACCAGCTACCTGCACTGGTATCAGGTGTTTCCTGGAAGAAGTTCACCCCTCATTAGCTACGTGCCAGAAAGGATAATTTGTGATGATCGGTAAATTTGTTTTGGTTTCCAATATATATATTTTTTTTCTTTATATTAATGGGGGTAGCCTTATCCTTGCAGATACACAAGCAAACTCATATGTTTATATAAAAACATCTATACATATATACACACATAAAAATATATACATGGACATATAAATCCGCATGCAGATACACGTATACATATACAGGGCCCTACATACATACCTGCATGCACGCCAATACATATACATAGATACATAGACTTACATATACGTGTGTACACATGACATGCATATACAGTTGTTCACATATAACCCTATCACCATGAACATACAATCACATACATGTCAGTGCTTATATCTAACATAACAATATATAGGGCCAAAGCAATTATGTATACTTTATGAAATAATTGTAACCACCAGTAAATGCTAGCTTGGGTCTAAATATCAATTTCACAGTAGCATTAATTCAGTTCTACATTAAGTGGTTAAAGCTTTTTTATGTATAGCTCACAAATCTCTTTATATATAAAAGCGTCAAGTTTGTACATTCCATGTCCAATATTCAAGTTGTTATCAAAGGTCTCTTTTATGAAACTGGACTCTATGATGTTTCTTTCCAATAAGTTATTTGAATGAGCCAATTTCTTCGCACAGGACCAATTAATCATGTGATTTTTATCTCTAAATTGGGAAAAGAATGCTATATTAATTAGTCATGTTCAAAGATATTGGTTCTTTCGAATCTCCCTAAATTAGCCATAATGTTCTTTTTTTATCTAGACAGTACCATAATTACAGGGAAAACAGTAAAAGAACATAATCAGAACATTCATAAAGTCTTAGAAGCATTGTACCACAACGGGATGAAAATTAATCTAGGAAAATGTAAATATTTCAATATACAAATCGAATTTTTAGGTCATGAAAAGCCCCAGAGGTTATTCAACCCTACCCCTGTAAAATTGAAAATGTTATAGTTCCCCAGACCTTATATTCCCAAGGAAGTAGCTGTCTTAGCCTATTTGGGGATCATTTAGCATTGCTGAAAATTCATAAGGGGTTTTGGAGAAATATTGAGACTCTATGATGCTTTAAAGGAAAAAAAATCATTATTTGGGGAGAGGAAGAAAAAAGGATTATGAATCAATTGGAAGCTGCCATAACCAGTGATGGATTACTGGCATATCCTAGATTTGATCGTCCATTTTTGGTGATGACAGATGCGAGTAGCTTAGTTATCAGTGTCGTTATGTCTAAACGAGACAATGAGGGTAGAGAGCAACCTGTTTGTCTTGCCTCTAGGACACTGAAAATAGCAGAAAAGAATGATTGTACTTATGATCGAGAGGTATTGGCTATTCTTTGAGTTCTGGAGAGGCATCAGTTTTTTGTATTAGGTCAACCGATTAGTTGCCTAACTTATCATAGGCTTTTAACCTCTAGACAATCTAGGTGGATAGAAAGATTGCTAGAGTTTGACATAAACGGTTTTTACATAGTAATAGTTTGAGAGGGACAGAAAAAATTAGGAATGGATGTGCAAGCATTGATTGAAGGAGAATCAGACAGTTACCCATAATTTCTGAATCTACCGTGTGAGAATGTTTTTATAGAGAATGATATCTTATATTGTGCTTATAAGAAGAGGGGAGGTGGAGTTTGTGCACACGTGTTTCTTCGCCCTTTAAAAAAGCGAGCCATCCACATTGTCCATGCAAGTCCATATGCATGGTATTTGGGGATTGATAGAACATTAAGGAGGACACGAAAATGCTTCTTTTGGTTAGGAATGAGAAAATCAATAGAAATGTATCTACTCGTAAAATCTTGTCATGCCTTTAGGTGTTTTAAAGAACATAAAATACTATACCAGAATCCAAAAAGTTGACTGTGGATCCTATTAAATTTTATAAGGTACTCATGGATATGGTAGGACCATTTCTTACTGGTATAACACATCATATGTATGTTTCTTTATTTTTGGATGTTTTTACTCCGCACACTCATACTCACGCTATATTCGACAAATTATCATATTCATTAGCCCAGGCGCTGTGGTCTTTTATTACTAGGTTTGGTTGCCTGAAAACATTAATTAGTGATAACAGTCTAGAATTAATAAATAAGGTGATGAAATCGGTCATGGTACCATATCTAGGCCTTTAGCTGATTACTTAGTTGAATCTCATAATTAGGAAGTGGTGCAAATTGTACGTTACCTAATGGTTGATGACCCCTGCCATTGGCGCGCCATGCTTTCTACGGCTGAGTTAGCCCTGAACATTGCATATAATGCATCGCTAAGAGAAACTTTTCCTTTTAGCGTATGTGCAGGATCCTGCATTATCATATACGGTCCTAATAAATTCGTGACAGTTGCCGATTTACTCAATCGAACCCCAATGAGCACCACTGAAGAGTTTCTGAAAAGAGCTAATGAAAAATTGATCTCTATGTACGACAGATGGTTCAGAACCACACAGGTCAAGGTATTTGTGGCCAATCAAGTGTATTTGAAATGACTAAAACCTAGGAAACACAAACTAGAGACAGTGTATTTGCATCCATACATTGTAAAGACGGTCAAGTCTAGCACAGTGGCCTTACAAATCATTAAACTCGTTGGTTCCTTTGATTTCTGCAACTCTACTATCCTTTTGAGCTTAGGATTGGTGGTTTGGGGGAGCCTATAAGTCTATCTGCTGATTCATCAACAGCCATTGCCTGGCCCTCCCTGGTCCTAGCTTGGGTGGAGAGGAGGCTTGGGCGCTGATCATATGTATATATGCCCAGTCTCTAGGGCAATGTCATGCTTGATGGGGCAATATCACTGTCCCTTGCCTCTACTATTCCTGAGCGGCTTTTAAAACCTTTAAAAACACCCATGGGGTTGGCGTACTCAGTGTTCATTTGCAGGGAGAAGAGCTCCTGCTGTTCGTTAATTGGTTACACAGCCCAACTCTTCCGGAGAGGTGCTGATCAAGCCTCTTCTCCCACACCTATCTCGCTGACCTGAGAATACTAGAAGAAAATGACAAAACGGAGAACTTTTTAAAAGGAGGTTGTAGCCCAGCAACGGAGAGCTTACTTGGGTTAAGCAAGGGGATCATACAAGGAGGTTTAATACCTGGAGGTGCCCTATTCCCGGATTTGTTAAGCAGGCCTGCGTGTAGGGCAAAATACGCTGTCTCCTACGGCGTGACCTACCAAATCACGGTAGCTCACGATCTTTAATAAAGTGATGTCACTGGTAGCTCAGTTCAACTAGAATAATAGTTAGGAAGGACACAGGCTCTCATTTTATTTCTTACAGGATGCCTAGTTCGCGATCTGCATATAGATGCATTCAAAGACTCAGCAAAACCTTTAAATCTATTGGTTACATTTCATGGGTATGTATTCTGTAGGCTATAACTTTTGCACATTTTTCATACCATCAAGACAGAAAACCGACACCCAATTAATTAAATAAACCTTTAATAATAATTAACTTTTCGTCATTTTTATCTCCAGGTCAGATATACGTATGCTGCCAAGCATTTTACAGTCAAATTGCTATCCCCAAATAAAATGCAAAGTCGCCAAACATTATTATTATTATTATTATTATTATTATTATTATTATTATTATTATTATTATTATTATTATTATTACTAGCTAAGCTACGACCCTAGTTGCAAAAGCAAGATGCTATAAGCCTAAGGGTTCCAACGGGAAAAAATAGCCCAGTGAGGAAAGGAAATAAGGAAATAAATAAACGATATAAGAAGTAATGGAAAATTAAAATAAAATATTTTAAAACCATTAACAACATTAAAACAGATATTTGATATATAAACTATGAAAGGGCTTATGTAAGTCTGTTCAACATAAAAACATTTGCTGAGAGTTTGAACTTTTGAATTTCTTATGATTCAACTACCTGATTAGGAAGATCATTCCACAACTTGGTCACAGCTGGAATAAAACTTCTAGAGTAATGTGTAATATACTAAGGTGATTCATTTTAGTGGCCAGTAGCTAATTTCCTTTTATGAGTGAATCTTCACGTCTTACATTCATCTGAGAAATATTGTTTGTAGCAAGGAGAGTTTGTATTAAACCTCCTTGGTTTGTAGCTTTTTCAAGGATGAACTTCTGTCCTACCCGGTTTCATTGCCTCTGGAGTTAACCGATTTGTTTCAAAGGCCAGTAGATAATTTTCCTTTTATCAGTGCATATGAACGTCATACATTAATCTGGCAATTGTTGCTTGTAGCTGTTTCGCAAACCTCCTTGGCTGTTTCGTAGGATAAGCTTCTATCCTCCTCTGCCTTATGACTCAGGAATTGACAGATTCATTTCAGTGGTCACTAGATAAAGTCCCTTATATGAGTGCATCTGATAATTGTTGCTTGTAGCAGTTTAATAGGATAATATTCTAGATTATCCTACCATAGTTAAATGTTTCTATCATGTCTTGGTTCCTTGAATGAATTTGTACTTGGTTAGTTTCTGTATGCTGTATTGATATAATATTTTGTAAATATATCTGTTTGGTATTTGAGATTTTTAATTTCCTTATGATGATAAAATGATGAAGTCAGATTTTTTTAAGGTAAAGCTATGACGGTTACGAGACGGGGAAAGGATTGGGTCCTTTCTGCCATATACGGCAGGTGTGTCCGCTGTCAAAGTGGCTTTGCGAATTTGTTTGGGGAAAGTAACCAATGCCATCTCCAGGTATTAAACCTCCTTGGGGATCATATGGAATGACTCCCTGACCTCGGGGTGCTGTGATAACCCACACAAACACACACACATATATACACACAACCACACACACACACACACACACACATATATATATATATATATATATATATATATACATACTGTATATATATATATATATATATATATATATATATATATATATATATGTATAAATATATATATATATATATATATATATATATATATATATATATATATATATATATATTACGAAATACGTATGTACTGGCTGTGTCCCTAATCATGCACAAAAGTAAATGCACAATTTATTGCAAAGAAATAACACTTCTTAAAACACTTCCAGGTAATCCGTTAAGAGTTCAACATCCAAATAAATATTAACTCTTGATAAAACTTCCTGTGATTTTATCCTACAGTTATATCCTAATATTCTGTGAATATCTCACCATTGCATCAGCGGAAGAGATATTGTAATGTTCGGTTTTCATTTCTGTGTCCTCCTTTGCAAACATGGACAAATAACCTCCTTTCAAAGCTAATGACATCCGATGAAGGTACACTTTCCTTTAGGAATGACAGGACTTTTCCGAGAAAGGAACCTTTTTTCCGTTTCCGAAAAGCAATGGGATTAAAAAGGGAAATCTAATGTTTGATTCAAACATATGAAAAGAAAATAATCCCCTTCATTACTTTTCACACCATTCAATAGATAATGAATTTTCCCTTATTGAAATGAGAGTTTGATCAAATTATATTTTCGGTAAATTTTATTTCAATTATCTTAAAAAAGAAAAGCTCTGAGTAGATTGAAACCTGTAATTCTAATCATTACGTTTATCGTCAAAAGTATAAAGGTTGTTCACATGATTAAAATTTTTTTTCACATATTTCATTTTCTTTTGATAACAAACATTTATTTTTTCAATTGAAAAAACTGGATTTTTTTGATAAAATAAAGAAAATGTAGTTTTATATCACCACTTTAACCGCTTTTTCT
>NC_090744.1:90449512-90462012 GCF_036898095.1 Palaemon carinicauda
AACTAGTTCACTTTCTTCCTTTATATTTATGTTGCTCCAACACTTTCATGACAACTGACTTCCAGAAATGACATCTTTTTACATATTTAACTGCATACATTTGCATTTCGTTTAGATAAATAATAGAGACATTAGTTCTTGTAAATAGTCTGTTTTTAGAAGATTTAATTTTCTTGCGATGGAAAGAAATGAAAGACTAATTTAGTATCAAATATCGGCTGTAAAGTTGGTCTTTCACAAACTTGCAATTCTTTTTGATTTCTAGGAACATCATCTCATATGATTTATAGAAAATCTCTTGTGCAACCTTAGAAAAAAGGTTAAATGTGTTAATGTACTAATATACTAATATATATAGAGTATATGTATATATATATATATATATATATATATATATATATATATATGTATATATATATATATATATATATATATATATATATATATGTGTGTGTGTGTATATAAATAAATATGAAGGCTGGATGGTTACACTTTTTAAATAATAAACCAATGCTACTAATTTATGCAAGTGCAGATAATTTCATTAACAGAATAAGAGTTTCTCTGCATGCTTTGGCCAATCTCAACTCCTGTGCAAAAGGGCATGTTGATGAGACGGTTATACATATGGTTCACTTTTTTATATAGTTTGTATCTGACCCTTTTCATTTATGAAACACCACCCTTCGATCGTGGCAATCAGGCCAAGTTGCACCAGAGCCTGTGAAGAGCTTTGAAACGGCAGACACTGATGGAGAAAAGATTGTCCAAGAATTTTCCAATCAAAGAACGTTCCATGATACTTTGCCTTTCAATGCAACAATTCCCAGAAATTCCAGATTAAATATTTTTTAAACAGTCAACCAACAAGAAAAGTATTTCGTCCAATTAAAAAATGGAAGCATTAGAAAACAAACCTATGGTTGAAGTTATAGCTTTAGCAGAACATTGTGAAGAAAAGTGTGACCTTAGAGATGTCATGCAATATCACGTCACTGATGAATGTCTCTATTTTCAACATGAATGATTCATTGAGAAAGGTAAAAAATGCAAATTTATTGAAAAAGTTATCTTCATGGTAAGTAATATCAATGAACCATTCATAGTTTTGATTGACATGAGTTTCATGTGGAGACTTTCCACACCTTCTGCAGAAGACACACTGAAGCATGATGGAAGCTTTTACACTTGGGATGACTATGCTGGACAGTGGCACAAAAACAATAACAGATTCTGATTCATTTGGTTCAGACGCAGATGAACTAGATGAGTTTGACTCTTTTAAATATTGAGGTCCTATGTTATGTTAGCAGTGTTTTTTGTATATAATTTCTCTTACCTATTTCAACTGTTCACGCATACATTATACATTTGGAATTAGAGAATCCACTATATGCTGGTAGAAATATTAATGCAATTCAGTAATGATTTAATGTATCTTTACTTCTATGGGGGAACAGAATGTCAGTCAATTATGCTAACACAATTAGTTATATTCATGCAACGAAAAATAGCATATAAATGGCAGCCATTTTGGATTTTAGTATGATTTTATCAATTTTAATTGATATAGTTTTCAAGAAATGCTATAAAAATGAAAATGTCTTGCAAGTTCTAACCACAAATACACTTAAGTGGAAGTACACACCGCTGGTGATTGTCAACATGTGTTGATAAATGAATTGTCTTAGAGAACTTGGCGGCAATCTTAGTTTTTTGCCACATTACGGAGTTAGCCCAAGGTTTTGGAAGGGTCACCCCAGCTAATTTTGCTATTTATTAGTATCAAAAATATCATTGAAAGTTTTTCCCCAAACAGTGGTCACTGATCCTTGATATTTTTACTCAACTTAAACCTTTGTTGAATTCCAATCGTCAAACTTCTTGGATTCATAATTTGTATACAGAGTTTAATTAAAATATACGATAGTTTAATAGGTAGTCATGAACCCCAATTAGAATTTGTGTTAAAGTATAAGATGAACCAAGATCGCCTACAACTCATTTTTGATCAAGTTACATCTATGGGAGGATGCAGTAACAACCCAACTGGCCGTCAGTTTTCTGCAGCTTACAAAAGAATTTTAGTTCATAATGACTTGCAGGATGCACTCAAAGGGAACTGTATAATTCTTGAATCAATGAACAGCATTTCAGTTTCAAGCAGAGTTAAGGGCTATGCTCTTTCAAACAACGTTCATGTTCAAGCAGTAAATTCTCCAACAAATACGAACAAAATTTTGAATGAAAGTTTTCAGAAAAAAACAAGCAGCTAATTTTGATGATGATAACACGTATCTTCCAAGTTTCCAACATTTGTCATTGTGATCAAGCAGCATTGTTACTTATATTGCAGGACTCGTTGTCTTGGCCTGGAAAACCATTGAAGTGTCAAACCGGTATTAATATTTTTAATGGCACTGATATAAGAGTTCCTTGCATTCTTTTATTAGATTGAAAAATAAAGGTGCTCTAATACGCCCATCAGATGACGTGATAAATATATGTCTGTGCTGTAAAAAGAAATTCAGAATGTTGGTAGCAATTGGTATTGATACGCAAATGGAATTGGATTACAAGAATAGGGGAAAAAAATCATCGTTCTATTAGATTATTATACTTATACCAATATATTTACAAAATCATGAAAGCATATGTACGAAGCTAAAGCAGTTAATGATCATATTGTTTTAATTATTAAGGCTGTGGCAGAAAAATACCTTCAGATCAGATCTTTTTATGCTCCTAAAAAGTTCTCAGCAAGATTACTAGCAAAACATAGAACAAGAAGTCGTCAGATGTATACAAAACTGATACACTTTAGTGGCCGGTAGTCACTTCCTGAATGAATTGTATGTCAACGTATAATTAAAATTAAATACGAATCGTCTCCATTGACCATCTTAATGACTACTTCACTTTACAGCCAGAAGTCAGCTTATCTTTAACGATCCATGATTCTCTGACCATATTTAAGGACTCTCCCAAGCTGTTATCATTTTTCTTTAGATCTTTAGATACTCGTAGTCAGTTTACAAATGACATTTCTATCACTATGTTAATCTTCCATTTCCTTTTCCGAGGAATTGATCCTTCTTAGGATTATCAACGCGGAGATGGTAAAACGGTAGCTCATTACACTCATACAGGGTCCTTTCTGCCTATGATGGGGGACGTCTAGGCTATGATAGTTGGCTACACCGACTCCCATAAACGTAAACTATTTACGCTTTCTCCACCCATTTAACCTCCTTAATATATATATATATATATATATATATATATATATATATATATATATATATATATATATATATATATATATATATATATATGTATATATATATAGATATATATATATATGTGTGTGTATGTACATATACATATATATATATATGTGTGTATATATATACATATATATACATATATATATATACTGTATAAATATATATATATATATATATATATATATATATATATATATATATATATGTATATATATATATATATATATATATATATATATATATATATATATTTATATATATATACACCCATATACATATACATACACATATATATATATATATATATATATATATATATATATATATATATATATATATACATGAGGGTTCTTATAGAGTTCTTAAAGCTATAGTGTGATTTTGGTCAATAGAAACCGCGTAAAGAGGCATATATTTACCCAGTATTCACCACATCCTCAACTAGAGATGGATTGTGTGGATTAAATGTTGCCCACCAGCCAATTTATTTGTTCTGGTGGGACATAGTTATATATGTAATTAGGTCTCACGTAACTGACACATTTGTGTTAATTATGATAATGAGAGAAATTTAATTCGCCAGGAATCTCAGTGAGAGGGTTTATTCGTTAAGTTAGAGAACAGATGCCTATTTGGATTTAATTGGCTTCGCAAGAGAGAGAGAGAGAGAGAGAGAGAGAGAGAGAGAGAGAGAGAGAGAGAGAGAGAGAGATTAATCAAATGGTTGTTTTGTCTAGTTTACTTAATATTGATATTAAAAGCTTGCATAAAATTACAGACTAATTCTATTCTAAAGTACGAGTAGTTTGACCTATCTATCAGCCTACCTAGTAAATCATCATGATGGACCTATCAGTAAAGTGGAGAAAAATATAAAAAACGTATATGTATAAATAGATTTTTTCTTAATTATAGTACTATCGACGGAGAGTTATTTAGTCCTTTGATTGGCCAGATAGCATGGCATTGGAATCCTCTCTGGTCACGGTTCATTCTTTCCCTTGCCTACACATACACCGACTAGTATGGCCTAGTCTTTACACATTCTCTTCTTTCCTTATACACCTGACAACATTACGATAACCGAAATATTCTTCTTCACTCAAAGGGTTAATTACAGCACTGCATTTGTTCAGTGGCTACTTTGCATTTGACTAGGATAGAAGAGATTCTTAGTTATAGTGAGGCTCTAGGAGACGGACACTCCAAAATCAAACCATTTTTCTATAGTCTTGGGTTGTGCCATAGACTCTGTACTCTGGTCTTCTGCTGTCTTGGGTTAGAGTTATCTTGCTTAAGGGTACATTCAGGCACACTATTCTATCCGTTTCCCTGTTTTCTTTCCACACTGGGCTATTTTCCTTGTTGGAGGGTTGTAACATAGCTAGAAATGATAATTAATAATAGTAGAATATCTTATGTTTATTACATATTTGTTTAAAAATATAGTTCAGTATTTGGATTCTTTTATTTTCGTCTAGATATGTATTGCACTTCAATTAAATTCAATTTCCGCTGGTTAATAACAAAAGTAATGAGCGCACGCTTTCTTCCTACATCTAACTCCCGGTTATTAAGGACAAGACGATGGATGAGAAATGTGTATATTATAACTTATATATTTTTTCTTTTTGCCTGCCGTTCATCATCATCACCCCAATTTTACTCTTTAGCTTCCCTCTTAAATAAAAGCAAAAGAAGTTTGGCTGATTTACTTTATCTGAGAGAGAGGGGGGTTGGCATTTTCTTAATACTCTAGCTTTCCAAATGCTTTCATCGCCTATGCATGTAACTCATTGCAAGACATATTAATTGAAAGGAAGTGTTTTGGTTATCAATTTCTATGACATTATCTCTTGATCCCAGGAGCCATTGGAATACAAGGTAAATACGATATGTGGCATTTAATTGTATGAAGCTTAAAATTATCCTTAGAATGTTTTTCACATTACTTTTTCAATGTATACATATTTTCCAAAAAGATTCATCGCATTAGCTTTATAAAATCACTGTGAGTAGATAAATCGAACATTAATCTTAATGCTAATATCTTTATCAAAACACAAAAATATCGATAAATTTTATACGTTACCAGTTACTTCATGAAAAACACGATAATTTCTTGTTTTATAAACAAAATAAATATACTATATTCAACGCATCAGAAAACACCATCTCTTTTTAACTAATTATTTCAAAATCTACATTTATTTGTTCAATATCGACTTTCCTTGATGCTAAAAATATACTTCAGCTATAAATATTTCTATAGCTTTAGGCATCAGTATATACATGTACGAATATATGTATATATGTATATACACACGAACGAGAGAGAGAGAGAGAGAGAGAGAGAGAGAGAGAGAGAGAGTAATCCATCCCTCCTGAAAGTATCTCGTTCCTTCATCTTAATGGCTTCATATATATATGTGTATATATATGTATATATATATATATATATATAATACATATATATATATATATATATATATATATATCTATCTATCTATCTATATATATATATATATATATATTTGTATGTGTGTGTGTCTATGTATATATACATATATATACACACAATTTCAGAATACGGACATTATATCTTAAAAGTACGAATAAAAACTTATAATTTTCCAATAACTCTAAATGCATGAATGATACGTTACAGAATTACAGGCATATCTATTGATCGTTTTCTTTTTTTTTTTTTTTTTTTTTTTTTAGAATCCATATTGGAACCTTATTGTGAATTGATTTATCAACGAAAACCTATGTTATAAACATCTCTTTTACCTTGCTGACCGAATGTCCTACTGATAGTAGGGACAGAGGCTCGAGTTGAGGATGGAATGTTCATCCTGGCTAAGATACTTGGACATAATGTCCTACCATGCTAGCGGAAATTTTAGCTTTACTTCAGAAGTAGATCTTCTGAAAGCTATTTAACTTTTAAAATGACTTCTTTGCTTTTATGGTTTTAATTGAATATTCTTTTATTCTTAATTTATAATAAATGATATCAGCGTCAATGACCTTAGATGTCAGGATATCAGAAAACCTCAAACCAATCAATCATTAAATTCTTTCCCTTTAAACAAGGACTAATGTAATGGGAAAAGAAACTTTCAAGAGATATAAATGAAGAGAGAGAGAGAGAGAGAGAGAGAGAGAGAGAGAGAGAGAGAGAGAGAGAGAGAGCATGAATTTCATTGTATTACCGGAAGCCATTAAGATGAAGGAACGAGATATAACTGAAGAGAGAGAGAGAGAGAGAGAGAGAGAGAGAGAGAGAGAGACATGAATTTCATTGTATTACCGGACGCCATTATGATGAAGGAACGAGATACTTTCAGGAGGGATGGATTGCTCTCTCTCTCTCTCTCTCTCTCTCTCTCTCTCTCTCTCTCTCTCTCTTCAGTTATATCTCGTTTATTTTGTGTTGGAAGGTGAGGGGGGGGGGGCGGCGCTGGGGGAATTTATGTCAATCATGGCATGACTTTAGACATCGGCTGAGTAAATAGATATTTTCAGATGGTCGTTATATCTTGATGGATTTTAATTCTCCTTGAGTATAATCACAAAAATAGATGATGCTACCATTTCGGTATCCTGTACCATTCTTGAGGATGAGGATTGGGGCCTGATGTGTCCCACTATTGCAAAACAGGTATATTTATTAAATAATTGGGAATATCTTGGTGGTCACTCATCCATGTATTGACCAGACTCGTTGTAACTAATCTGAATCCCAGCATATAAAGAGATATAATCTATTCGAACTGAAAGGGTAGCGTAGATTTTTTTTTTTTCGATTCACTTGGCTGCTCACCGAAATAAGGTAAGTGAATTATAAAGCAAATCCAAGAAAACTAATAGAAATAAATAAAAAAATTTTTGAATATATTTTTGTTCCTTAGGTTTTTCCTCGTTTCTCCCGAAAAGGATATAATTTTTTTTTTTTTTTTTTTTTTTCATATTTTACCGTCCAAGGCCTAAAGCCGAAATACTTTTTCATCTTCACTTTTCCTTATTGAAAATAAGAGTTTCTCCTTAGGGATGAAAAGACTTCAGAGAAAAAAGACAAAAGGATGAGCATTTATAAATCTTAAATTTTCTATAAAAAATGTAATTTTATAAAAATATATTTTCCATCTTAGGGCTCACGATAGTTATTGAAGCGAAATACAAAGAGCCAAGTTTGAGGCTCCATTTTTTCGTTATCAGTAGAGAAAAGGGGAAAGTATATAGTTATTCGAGACTAGAAAAAAATTGAAGTTGCTGTTTCATCTTTTTTATCTCCGATACAAATATATTCTATATCTGTTATTATATGTAATGCCGTATACATTTGTCCCTATGAATCAATCAGCATATTACTACTTAGTCGGCGTTCCAACCATTAGAATGAATAGAACATTGATGTCAGTTTAATTTGCGTCAATTAAGATTCAATATTTTATAATAAGCAAGAATATTTATCACCACACCAATATCGTTACTTAAGAATAGGAAATTCCGATTTTGAAGAAGGTATTTTATATCCAGATGATCGTTTTATAATGACTGGAACAATGTTACTTCCAGATATATAAAAATTACTAAATTACGGAATTAGCAATAAAGTCTTTGAGGAGTCTTGTTGGGTAGTGCAAACACTTTTATTGTAATCTCCTCCATGATTCTTCTTTTAGACAATTCCTGGATACGGAAGTCTATATTTGAAAATATCAAAGAGCCACAAAAAATCTAAATACAGTATCAGCTCTAACTGTGTTCTAGACAAACAACAATCCGTGTATAGATTAATGATCAAATTACGAACCACTCTGATCTCCTGCCGAGATTTGCAGAAGTAACGTCCAGCTGTGACAGGAAGCAAAACCCCCCCAAAATTACATTTCCTTCCAATGCTGAAATGAAGTCTGACAAATTTCGTGGAAATACAGATTCGGTCAGCGCTGCTCTGAACCCCTTGCCATTTAAATTGCTCTCTGGCGGAAGATTTGTTCATCTCTAATGGCGAGTAAGTCAGGTTTTTATTATTTACTATCCTCTCTCTCTCTCTCTCTCTCTCTCTCTCTCTCTCTCTCTCTCTCTCTCTCTCTCTCTCTCTCTCTCTCTCTCTCTTATTGAATCTTCTATGATTGCTCAGTTTTCACTTACACGTGAAGATTTGTTGTAAAAAAAACGGTAAATGTCAGGCAACATTATTCCGGGATTTTACAGTTTTAAAAACGGATATATTGACATAAAGGAGTGATATTATGGTTATCAACTCGTAAAAGGTAAAGTAGGGTCAAAATTACGGTTGCCTGTATTTTACTGAGATACGATTAAGAACAGTATATTCTTACGGAGAATTTTCGATTAAAATTACGTTTTTCTTTTTTAACATTGTACATAAACGGATAACATTTTGGAAGTCATTTCTCTTCCTACGTTGTTATTTTGTCTTTATAAATGAAAGACACTGACTTTAGATCTGGTAGAGGTAGAGGTATTTGATATACCATATAGAATACACCAATATCTGACGTCTTTGCAAAGTAATTCCTAATTTAAGGTTTTAAAGGCCGCTCGTGAATGGCACAGGCAAGGGACAGTGACATTGCCCTATCAAGCAGGACAATGCCATAGAGACCGACCATATATACATATGATCAGCGCCCAAGCCCCCTCTCCCCCCAAGCTTGGATTAAGGAGGGCCAGGCAATGGCTGCTGATGACTCAACAGATAGACCTACAGACTCCCCCAAACGCCCTTTCCTTAGTTCACAAGGATGGTGAGGTTGCAGTGACCAAAGAAACTATCGAGTTTGACCGGAATTCGGACCCCAGTCTGGCGATCACCAGTCAAGGATGTTAACACATTGTCCACCACAACCCTAATTCCCTCATATCAAAACTGTAACCGAAAAAAAACAAGGTTAAATTCCCAAATTAATTCCATTTGCATTTACAAAGTTATCTCTGTATTGTAGAATGGATGAATATATATTTGAATATCCGGCCATCTTAATTTATTGTACCTGCAATCCAGATTGTAACTATACAATAAACTGATCCTACTTGTTTTGTTAGTCCATCTATCTAAAATCCCCAAATAAATCTCATTTATATAACTGTGTCGCCATAAACTCAAATTTCTTTTGATGAAGTTATTGCTTTACAAAGGAATTGGAAACAAGTTATTTATACAAAAACATAAAAGAACCGGAAGTTTATTTCTACGTAAACATGATAGATAAAGAAGAAAATGATAAAAAGACGTACTTATCAACAGAAAGTCACATACATACATACATACATACATACATATAGCCACAATCATGTATAGATAAATGAAAATAGTAATTATTTGCAAATTATACGTTAATGAACTGAATTCAATTAATTTTACGTGATTTCCAGACACGAAAAAACTGTGCAAACCCTTCAGTGTTTCTGATAACTTTCGTCTAATTTCAAAATCGAATTTATTTCTAAATTATGCGTTATATCATAATGCAACCAATTATCATAATATTGTTTTAAAAAATACAGTTTTTTTTTTTCTGAAAAGCTGATTTTGGTAATAATTTTTCAACTGGGATGACAATGTTTTGCACACTAGAATTATGACAAATTTCAATGTATTGTTCTTCATGTGGATGAAACAAGAAAAGATCATTCTAAATTTACTATCCAATGAAAGTATTTCCCATCTATTCTCAGCAGGTAAGCGAAGTCGTTTGTGTTAGAATGATCCAAAGGCAATTGATATAAACCTATTTCAATGCTTCCGGTTTTTATTTCCAGCCTTGTAGAGTCCGATTTTAAACCAAAATGAGGAAGAATGTTAGAAATTAGAAGAAATCTTTTTCAGCCATAAGCATTGGAGAGAATCACTGAAACACCTTTACTAATAGGACGGACGTCTCTCATATACTTCAGTGTTGGAGGCATTAAATAAAAGGAAAATCGAGGATCATCGTTGAAAGAAGTAGACTTTTGTTAATTAAAAGAGCCCTCAAGAGCTCTTGTAAATATTTTCAACCTCACGGGAAATATCTTCTTGGCTTTACCCAACTTGGTAACTGACACGTTCTTAGAAAAATTCCATTACTGGTTACCGAGTCAGTTAATAATGTAAGATTTTAGTAGTGAAGAATATGATACAAAGGAATTACAATTGAAAAAAAAAAAAGTTTTCTTGCAAAATCAGTTAGCATAATTCATCGGTAGGTATTAAAGTGAAGAGGTTTAAGATATTTTGATGGCAATTACAAGATAAGCAACAAGATTATATAAATAGACATTTCATATTAAGGCGCAAGTACAGATAACAACAGTTCCTTTGAGGCCAGGTATAACTAAAAAGGCCTAGCAACGAATTGCTTCGCTTATTACTGTGAAGACAACAAAAAGCAGCAATACTGTCCTTGTGTCGTGTAATTGATGATCAAATGGATTATTTTAGAAGGGTTAAGTCTCCCTTAGTTTTTAATCACCCTTTGGATTGAGATGGAAATGGTTATGTGTTATGTTTCTTTAACATATTTGTGAAGATCTTTGTCTTTGATGCATTTGCTCTCATTAAACTTAATTGCTTTTTTGTGAGCCAATATTTCAAGCACATTTATACAAAAGCCCGAAAGAAGCTTTTCTGAAAGTCAACCTTTATTTCATTTTGTTTTCTGTTCATCTTCTCTTTCTTTCTATAATTGTAAGGTCACCACTAGGTAGAAATATATCAAAGAACGAAATTTTGGATTTGAATTTCATTCATTGATCCGATCCGATCCTCGCGTACTCATAAAAACGTTGGGACGTCGTACCTCCAAAAATCTAAAAATGTATCTCAAAGTAATTAGTCTTTTAGTCTTTTGGGAACATTTGATCATGTTTGATAGGATTTTTTTTCAACTATTTATGCTCCCATCAAAACCTGGTGGCCCTTGCATTATTATATTCTATTTAGGCATTCATAAAAAAAAGACAAAAAGTACATAATTTTTTGAGGAAATGATTTATGATATACGCCCAGACAGACGGACAAAAGGAGTCTAATGAATTGAGAAAAGCTATAGAAATAGGTAGTAAGTTGATCAGGGCCCCAGCCAGACAGTATTACATTGGATCCTTCTCTTTGATTATGGCTCATTTTTCCTTTGCCTAGAAATACACCGAATAGTCTTACTTATTTTTTTTTACATTCTCCTCTGTCCTCTTATACCTGACAACACTGACATAACAAAACTATTCTTTCTCGCTCAAAGGGTTAACAACTTTTCAGTGGTTATTTTCCTTTTGGTAAGGGTAGACGAGACTTTAGCTATGGTAAACAGCTCTTCTAAAAGGACACCCCAAAATCAAGCCAATGTTCTTGAGTCTCTGAGTCTCTGTACCATGGTTTTCCACTGTTTTGGGATAGAGTTCTCTTGCTTGATAGCACACTCGATCACACCATTCTATCTTATTTCTCTCCCTCTTGTTCTTTGAAGTTTTTATTGTTTATATATTGAAAATCTATTTTAATCATGTCGCTATTCGTAGAATATTTTATTCTAATTTTTTATTACTTTTCTTGTAGTTTGTCAATTTCCTTGTTTCCTTTCATCACTATGTCTTTTTTTTTTTTTTTTTTCGAGCCATTGGGCTTATAGCATCCTGATTTTTCAAGTAGGGTTGTACATTAGCTAGTAATAATGATAATAACAATAGAAACAGAACAAATTATTATTATTATTATTATTATTATTATTATTATTATTATTATTATTATTATTATTATTATTATTATTATTATTATTCATCCACTGTAATATTTTAATAATAAATTGTTACCATATGTCACACACCAACCCCCTTCAAAGGAAAACAGATAGAAAAGAAAACTTTGCGAACTCTGCCTTTAGTTTATTATTATATATAAAAAAAAAAACCGTTAATAGCACTTGATTAGAATTTTCAGGCACCGTTGTTATCCAGGTCGTTTCAATGGATATGAAATATTTCAAAGATATGATTCGTGAACCTTTTTGATATATAAAAAGAAAAGTCATATAATGTTTTCAAGAAGAAAATCTACCCGAAAAGCTTTGGTCTCTGGGATTGTTTTCTTCTTTATCATATTTTCTTATACCACTACTCGAATTCTACACCTTATTACGATTAGATAGGAAGATATTGGAACGTCATTATCCTTCATTGGTACATACTGAAATATTACTA
>NC_090744.1:90477012-90482012 GCF_036898095.1 Palaemon carinicauda
GCTCTCTTGATGGATCTTGATGCTTATAAAGGTGTAGACCCTAATGGTATTTTTCCTTTGTTTTTATGAAGACTGCAGATTTCTTAGCTCCAAAGTTATCTGTTATTTTGGGCAAGTTATCAAGAAGAGGAGCTTTTAGCACTTGTTGGAGAATTGGTAATGTTACTCCCCTATGTAAATGTGTTTGTGGTAGCTCAAGTCCAACTGATTACCGCCCAATTTCCATAACTCTCATATTATCCAAAGTTTTTTAACGTCAATTGGCAAAACGTCTTAATAGGTTTGCAGAAGGTAATCCTCTGTTCCCTAGTTTACAATTTTGTTTTCGTAAAGGCCTTGCAGTAAGTGATGCCCTTCCTTCGATCTCTAATGGTGTACAGAAATGCCTTGATTGTGGTCATGAAGTTCTTATGATTGGCCTTGATGTTAGTGCTGCCCTTGACCGTGTTAATCATGAGGCCCTTGTTTCCAAACTCAAATGGTTCGGAGTGGGTAGGTTGTTTCTTAGTATCATTATTGAATTTTTAAGTAATAGATCGCAAAGAGTTGTTGTTGATTCGCACCATAGTGAGTATAGGAATGTGATATCTGGTGTTCCCCAGGTTAGTGTTCTTGGCCCACTACTTTTCATACTATATACAGTACACATGATATGTGGCTTGATCTAGAAAACAAGGTTGTTGCATATGCAGATGATGCTACACTCTTTGCATCAATTCCTTCTCCTGAATGTAGATCTGGTGTTGCAGAATCCTTTAATAGTGATATAGCTAAAACTAGTGCATTGTGCAAATTATGGGGTATGAAACTGAATCCTAACAAAACTCATTATATGATTGTAGTTAGGCCAATTAACGTGGCTCCTCAACATCCGGATCTCAGCATTGATAATGTTTTTTTTTTTTTAACTTTGTATGACTCTTTTAAAATTTTAGGTGTGATTCTCTACAGCAAAGTTACTTATGAGAAACACATTAGGTGTGTGTCTTCTTCAATTGCACAAAAAATTAACTTATTGAGAAAGTCTTTCAAGATTTTTGGTGATCATCTATTCTGAAGAATTGTTTTAATTCTTTCATTTTACCTTATTCCAAGTATTATTCTCCTGCCTGGTCTCCAGCTGCTGATTATTATCGCAATTTGTTGGACAGGAACTTACGGTCTATTAAATATGATATTCCTGATCTAGATATTAATTTCTGGCACCGTCGTTCAATTAATTCATTGTGCATGTTGCATGAGATTTTTTTTCATAATTCTGACCATCCATTACATTCGGATCTTCCCGGACAGTTCCATCCTTTACGTATGCCTTCTCCATCATGAGGTTCAATACTACATAGTACTCTAGAAGTTTTATTCTAGATGTGACCAAGTTGGGAATGATCTTGCTAATCGGGTAGTTGAATCAGTAGAACTTTAAAGGTTCAAACTCACAGCAAATGTTTTTATGCTGAACAAGCTTACATAAGTCCTTTTATAGTTTACATATCAAATATCTGTTTTAATGTATTTAATGTTTTAAAATATTTTATTTTAATCTTCATTACTTCTTATAACCTTTATATATTTCCTTATTTCCTTTCCTCACTGGTTTATTTTTCCTTGTTGGAGCCCTTGGGCTTATAGCATCTTGCTTTTTCAACTAGGGTTGTAGCTTAGCTAGTAATAATAATAATAATAATAATAATGATAATAATAATAATAACAATAATAATAATAATAATAATAAGGGGGATTTCTGGCGAATCTGGTGCAATGTGTGGAGATCCAGTTCGGTTTGGGGCACGGGAAAAGCATATTACAATGTAGGAAAAATCTAGAATGCTCTAGAACAAATCGAACAACTAAGATAATGCATTCTTGGAGGTTGGAAAGGAAGTGACGTCATTCGAGGAGTCTGGATTCAATAATTAAGCCATATCTTTGTAAATAGGGGTTTGTTTGTGAAAGTGTTTTTATCAAGCGAAACAGCATGCTTTTAGTGCTACAACCCTAGTTGGAAAAACAGGGGCTCCAACGGGGAAAATAGTCCAGTGAGGAAAGGAAACAAGGAAAATAAAATACTTTTAAAAGTGACATTAAAATTAATATTTCCTATAGGAATTATAAAACTTTAACAAAACAAGAGGAAGAGAAATAAAATAGAATACTGTACTCGAGTGTACCCTCAAGCAAGAGATCTCTAACCCAAGATATTGTAAGACCATGGTACAGAGGCTATGGCACTACCCAAGACTTACAGAACAATGGTTTGATTTTGGAGTGTCCTTCTCCTAGATGAGCTGCTTACCATAGCTAAAGAGTCTCTACTACTCTCACCATGAGGAAAGTGGCCACTAAACAATTACAGTGCAGTAGTTAACCCCTTGGGTGAAGATGAATTGTTTGGTGCTCTAAGTGTTGTCGGGTGTAAAAGGACAGAGTAGAATGTGTAAAGAATAGGCTAGACTATTCGGTGTATGTGTAGGCAATGGGAAAATGAACCGTAACCAGAGAGAAGAGTACAATGTAGTACTGTCTGGTACGTCAAAGGATCCAATATCTCTCTAGCGGTAGTATCTCAACGGGTGGCTGAATATGTAAACGTAAAGTTCTTTTATTAAAAAGATCCTTACAGAGCTTTTTGAGAACAAGCTTTTGTGACTTATTACGTGGTATAATCATATAAAACTTACCCAATCTTTGGAAGATTGGAAGTCAACGTCTTTCAAAATGCTGTTACCACGAAAGTTAAGTTTCCTTTCGGCTACCGATACATCTGCTCTCTCTCTCTTTTACGTCTCTGATCCAGACCAAAAACCCTCAAATTTGGACTTTTTTTAAAAATTAATTTTCCTTTCGTATTATGAAATAAATTTGCCCTTATTCTACTAATGGGTTGGCCTTTTAAAGATTCTGTTGATTAGAAGTCAATAATTAATTTTGCGTTCGAATTCCTAAAGTGTTAATATAACTGTCTAAGTCTAGTTCTGTTTTTGTGTTTAAGTTTCATATGGTGTTCAAGTGTTAGTATAACTATCTGAGCCTTGTATTGTACCATTTTTAGCTCAGATTTGTTCTTGGTACCATTTATTGTTGAAATTGCTTGAAATAAACTAAGTGTTAAGAACTCTGTATAACTACTTTTTTGTTACTCTGTTTAATTACTAAACCTAAAGTTTTACGTAACTTGCTGTTAACTATATTAAGTTGTGTATTATTCTGTTGATCAAAACCAATTGTATAAATTGGACCCATTCTCTGCACACGAAAGCGCCTTTTGTATTTATGTGATTGATACTAGAGAAGTGCTACTTGTAGGGTTGTATGTAATTTCATATCTAGAGATAAACTCTACAGGTATCCACTAATTGAAGGTCTAGGAACAATATTTTGTTGGTAATACATTTCCCACAGACAGCGAAATATCTGAAATAGTCACGACCTTTTTCCTGGATGTATTCCCATCCGTCGTTACTTTATCTCCACATCCTTTGAACATAGGACCTGTAGCGCTACTAAAGTATGAAGACGATACTTTTGAGATTCTTCCCGATTCAGCGCAGGTAAGTGTGGATCGAGATATAAAATTGTGATTATGTAAAATATGTAAAGTAAAACCTTCTATATACTGCTTCATTTTTAATCCATCCATATTATTTAATCTATTGACTTTGTTGTATAACTCTGTTACCATTTCGAGTCTGATCATTGTTACACTTAAAGCTATTAAAGTCGTAGAACAAAAAGAACTCGAAGTTAGATCTTTTCAAATAATTGATCTTCTGAAATTTAAAACATCAAAATCTACCGAAAGGAATGGCATATAAGGTGATAGATGCTGTAAGATTTTAGGGGTGTACAAATATATGAAGATTTTTTTTTCTTTTTCCGACGTCTATAGGCTATATTAAAGGTAAACTGTATATTCAAGGTAAATCTCTCTCTCTCTCTCTCTCTCTCTCTCTCTCTCTCTCTCAAGCTTACCCTAGTTTGAAGTAGAATGTTCTTGTTATCCTCCTCATCATGGAGAAACTGGTTTATCCTATGATAATAGTTCTTGCCTGTCAACCTTTCCGTCGTTCTGTCGATTCATTATTCGGATTCTAATAAGAATAGTTAAAGTTACAATGACGGAGACAGACAAATACATAACAGATGTGGAGAGATGGTGATGTAAACTTTACAATTATACAAAGAAATTAACCCATCTTCCAAGTCGCAGTTTACGGGGAAAGAATGATCATAATTATATTGTTGGAACATCAACAAATGAACCATTTTCTGGGGATTTCATTTTTATCCAGATACTCATGTAAGTATGGAGATCTGTCTGAAAAGTATTTATATACGATAGAGCCATATTGCCAGTTTTCTTTTTGCCATTACTTGCGAAAGATCTCTAAAAGGAAAGAAAAGTTTTAACTTAGCGAGTTTGGTTTTAACACTATACGCACACACATATACATATACATACATACATATATATACATATATATATATATATATATATGTATATATATATATATATATATATATATATATATATATATATATATAGGTGTGTGTGTGTGTATGTGTGTATGTTTGTGTGTGTGTGAGTGTTGTAAGAGCCGATCACAATAAAGGTAAGAAGCATGTCTTTTTAAGAATACCTATGACCCTAATAGAAATGGATAAAAACGACGGATTAACCATTTCATCAATCTCTGTTGTTGCAAAATTGAAATGTTGTACTTCTTAACCTTTTAGCATCATTGAATGTATCTCATGTCCGGAGATTTCAACTCACTTCAGCACAGTTGGATGTAGCCTACTTTACGTCCAGTAGATTCCAGGTTTGTATTATTTTTTTATTATTTTTTTTACTTATATGAAAATTTTAAGAAGTACACATATATATATATATATATATATATATATACATATATATATATATATATATATATATATATATATATATATATATATTTCAATCACATTATTCGTCTGTATGAGCTATGATTTTTTGTAATAAT
>NC_090744.1:90487012-90494512 GCF_036898095.1 Palaemon carinicauda
TATGAATATATATATATATATATATATGTATATATATATATACACATATATTTATTTATTTATTTCCTTATTTCCTTATTTCCTTTCCTCACTGGGCTATTTTTTCCTATTGGAGCCCTTGGGCTCATAGCATCTTTGCTTTTCCAACTAGGGTTTTAGCTTTGCCAGTAATAATATATATATATATATATATATATATATATATATATATATATATATATATATATATGTATATATACATATATATATATATATATATATATATATATATTTATATATTATATATATGTATATATATATAAATATATATATATATGTGTATATATATATGTATATATAAATATATGTATACATATATGCATAAATATATTATATGTATATATACATACATATATATATATATATATATATATATATATATATATATATATATTCATATATATATATAAATATATATATATATATATACATATATATATATATATATATATATATATATATATATATATATATATATATATATATATATAAATATATATATATATATATATATATATATATATTTATATATATATATATATATATATATATATATATATATATATATATATATATATATATATATGTGTGTGTGTGCTAGACACACACACATATATATACATATATATATATATATATATATATATATATATATATTCATATATATGTATATTTATATATATATATATATATATATATATAGAAATATCTATATATATACATATATATACATATATGATATATATATATATATATATATATATATATATATATATATATATATATATATATATCATCATCATCATCATCATCATCATCTCCTCCTTTGCCTATTGACGCAAAAGGGCCTCGGTTAGATTTGGCCAGTCGTCTCTATCCTCAGCTTTTAACTCAATGATTTTACATTCATCATCTCCTACTTATCGCTTCATAGTCCTCGGCCATGTAGGACTGGGCCTTCCAACTCTTCTAGTGCCTTATGGAGCCCAGCTGAACGTTTGGTGAGCTAGTTTCTCTTGGGTAGTGCGAAGACCATGCCCAAACCATCTCCATCTACCCCACATCAGGATCTCATCCACATATGGTACTCGAGTAATCTCTCTAGTAGTCTCATTTATAATCCTTCCTTTCCATTTAACTCCTAATATACTTCTGTGGAGCTTTGTTTTCAAATCTACTAAATCTATTGGCGACTGTTTCATTGTCATACCACGACTCATGTCCACAGAGTAACACCGATCTCACAAAACTGATATATAGTCTGATATCTATACGTAATTTTAGCCGATTCGATTTCCTAATTTTACTTAACTTAGCCATTGTCTGATTTCCTTTTTTTCCATATTTCACTAAACTCTAATTTTAAAGATCCTGTTTGGAGATCATAGTTCATAAATATTTAAATGATTCTACCTTATTAATCATTTCTCATTCTAATGATATTTCATCTTCCATTGCATACTCTGTTCTCATCATCTCTGTCTTTCTTCTATTTATCTCAAGCGCAACCTCCTGTGATATATCATGCATTCTAGTAAGGAAGAATTGCAAATCCTGTGGTGTTCTGCTAACAAGGACAGTATTATCAGCATACTCTAAGTCTGCTAAATTCCTATCACCAATCCAGTCCAATCCTTCTCCACCTTCTCTGACTATTCTACTCATTACAAAATCCATGAGGACGATAAACAACATAGGTGACAACACATTCCCTTTGAGTACTCCGCAGTTCACTGGAAATTCATTTGATAAGACTCCATTATCTTTAACTCTGCACTTGCTATTCTCTTGAACAGACGTAATCAAATTTACATATCTAAGAGGAATTCCATAATAACACAGGACTCTTCACGAAATTGGCCGGTGCACACTATCAAAGGCTTTTTCATAGTCCAAAAATGCCATCAAATGGGTATCGCTATATTCTACTTATTGCTGTAAAACCTGTCTCAAATGAAAATTTAGTCTATGCAACTTCTACCTCTTTTATATCCTGCTTGTTCATCTCTCTGCATTTCATCAATCTTTCTCTCCAGTCTCTTTAGAATAAGTATTCTATTTATTCTCTGTAATTATTGTAATCAGTCAGGTCTCCTGTTTTTGCTATTTTCACCAACACTCCTAACTCAGATTCATCAGGTTTTGCCTTTCCATGCCACATTCAACCAAATAATCTTGTAAGGAGTCTGAAAGTCACTTCATTTTCGGCTAGTATCTTCTCACTAGTTATTCCATGGTATCCATGGGCTTTCTATCTCTTTTGTTTTTTGAAGATAGCTTCGACCTCAAACACACTGAATTCATTCATGGGAACCTCAAGGTGTTCATCAGCTTCAGGTATATCAATCAAATTATTCCCTTCATATGTCCTAACCTTACTAAAATGTTCCATCTACGTTGTCTTTCTTCATCTGCTGTTGCTATAATAGAGCAATTTCTCTTTTTGATGGGTCTATGCTTCTTCTTCTTTGACCCAGTCAAGATTTCATTAATAAGACTATGAGCAATTCTTACACCATAGCCACTTCCTAAATTCATAGATTTATCAGCCTCATGTGCTTTACTGTCTAAATATTCTCTCCAGTCATTCCTGGCTTTTCTCTTGACCTCACTGTCAATACTGGAATACTTATCAGGCTCCACCTTGTAATTTTTAATACTTCCTTGATAACTTTCAACAATCACTTTCTGTCTTTGTCTCCTTTTTATAGTGTCCCAAGTATCATTTGATATACATGGCTTTCTTCTTGTAACTGTGTTCCAAGACTTTACTACCAACTGACTGATATATGTTCTTAATATCACTCCATTCTTCATTAATTGTCTGTTCTTCGTCTCATAAAGTCTCTAAGACTGCAACTCGATTCCTATATCAACTGTAAATGTTTCTCTATGCTCTACTTCTAAAAGCTTAGTTGTATCAAACCTAGGTATTCTATACATTTTTCTGTTGGGTACTTTCAGTTTTAATTTCAGTGTTGCAATGTGGAGCTGGTGATCACTACCAATATCTGCAACTCCATAGCTTCTTACATTTCTCAGAGTCCTCATTCTCTCTTTATTAATGGCAATGCGATCTATCTGATTTTTGTAATCGCCACATGGTGACGTCCATGTATACTTAGGGATGCTCTTGTGTTGAAAAAGAGTACCTCTAAGGACAAGAATGTTTGCTGAACAGAAACTTATGAAATATGTTCCAATTTCATTTGCAACTTTGCCAAGACCCCCGACACCCATCACATTTTCTATCCCTTGATCATTTCTTCCAACTTCAGCTTTGAAGTCGCCAATCACAATTTTCATATCTCTCTCAGGGATCTCATCTATTACTCTCTGCAGTTCTTCATAGTATTCGTCTTTCCTTTCTTCAGTGGAATAATTCTTGGGGGGCATAGCAAACTATAATACTCATATTGCACTGCTTTGATTTGAACTTAGCTAGTAACAATCTACTATTTGCAGCCCTCCACTTAGGTAATGCCTTTTCTGCTCTTGGTGTCATCATAATTCCTGCTTCTTTTCCAACTCCATCTGATCTTCCTGAGTATAAATATATATATATATATATATATATATATATATATATATATATATATATATATATATTGGCTTGGTCAAAAGTTTCCATACCAATCCCCTCACAACGCGTTTCACTTAGGGCCAAGATATCCAAACTATATTTCATAAATTCACTCTCCACTTGCTGTAACTTCCCAATCTGATTTATGGGTTTACCATTTCAATTACCTACTTTCAATTACACACACACACACACACACACACACACACACACATATATATATATATATATATATATATATATATATATATATATATATATATAAATATTTATATATATACATATATATATATATGTGTGTGTGTGTGTGTGTGTGTGTGTGCGTGCGTGCGTACAAAGGTCACGATAACATAATAGGTGGAATCTACTGCCGTCTGACAGAATTTATTTGAACACGGTGCCACCCATCCCCTGATGCTCTATGGGACAGCTTTTGTTCTCTGACAAGTAACTTTGGCTAGAAGCCTCACAAAAAGTGCTGATGTTGAAGCAAGAGGGTTAAGTTTGTTTCATATCCATCTATCTACCTATGTATGATTAAGGCATCGACATAAACAATAGCCTTATCGCTAATGATAATTTTATACTATCGTTTGTAATAAGAGAAGTGTTAGCAACATTTGGTGACGGCCACAGGTATTTTAGTAGCATTAGTTTGTTAGTTGCGGTCTTCGATTCTTGGCTGCTAATGTAAGAACCTTAACATTTGAAAGATACCATAATGCGATAAAAAAAACTAATCATATGAAGGTAGTGAGATTAGCTTTTGTTAACAAGGAGTACTGAAATTTTATTCCTCCAAGAAGAAACTCTATAGATACTTAACTGGCTTTGTTTTAGTAAATATAGATAACATTGGTGTTCTGTGATAAAACACTTTTCTATGGAGAGATACATAATGATGGTCAGAATTTATCATGCTTTAAACATATACATTCTCTCTCCCTCCCATAAACACACACATACTCGTTCGCACATTCAAGTGTACACACACACACGCACTTGCATATGCAAACATTCATATTGAAATTCATATATCTTAACTTGTAATGTGTACATGTTCCCCCAATGTGCATCTTGTCTCTATCCAGCGTTCGGTCCAGAACTGCAAACTAAAAAGACTTGAATTTCAAAATTGATTCGGACAGATCGCGGATGAAGACCTCACAAATAACTGAGAGGACACAGAGGCAGGTTTGGTGTTTGTGAATAATTGACGTTTCCTTGAAAGCTGAGTTTTGTTCCATGGCTGAAAGATGCTTTCATCACAACTGGATATCTTCCTTCTTTATATGAACATTGCATTCTGTATCCTGACCACAATAGAAAACTAACATTAAGGGAATTATCAAAGTATGGCAGGAAAAAGAAAATCTTAATCCCATAGAAAGAGGCAGAACCGTTAACAACAACACCACTAATGTAAACAATGTGAAAGAAAAATCATACCTGAGGTATTTTATGAAGGAAGAAGAGAAAGATTATAAAATCTTAGTAGCCCTTTTACCGAATATCTGTATTACAAAAGAACCTAATCTTCACAAAATTATTTTAATTTGTTATGTTATATCAAACTTTATAATAAATAGTATTTTAGTTATTTTGAATTTTAATTATGAATATATCAATCAATACAAACTATTGGCATCCCGTTTTTGTGTTACCATTTATGTATTCTTACCTTATATATATATATATATATATATATATATATATATATATATATATATATATATATATATATATAAATCATTTCTCGTACAGCTTTTCTTTTTTCATAGCTAAAGCCAGGACCCACAGAGAGAAGGTCAGCCAGGCGATGATCACTTTTTATTCTCTCTATTTTTCCCCGTCACCCGAGCCATGGCTCAGTGTTAGGCATTCTGACAGGTCGATGATATTATCTATTTATACATATTATTTTACTTAACATTCTGCTTTACTTTACTAAGTACATATTAGGAGAAAGGTTCTTTTATCAATATATTCAAATCATATCATATAATATAGAATAATGAAGAATATGTATTATATTATTGTTCTTGGGGTATATCTTCGATTTTTTTTTATCAATTACAGAATTATGTGATCATAATCTGGCATATTTTGTCTTTATTCATAGCATGTGGCCTATATAGTCATGAACCCTAATTCATATATTTGATTAAATATATATACATATATATATATATATATATATATATATATATATATATATATATATATATATATATATATACATTTATTAGTATTATTGCTAGCTAAGCTGCAACCCTAGCTGGAAGAGTAGGATACTATAAGCCCAAGGGCTCCAACAGAGAAAAATAGCCCAGTGAGAAAAGGAAATAAGGGAAAAAATAAACTATACGTGAAGTAATGAAAAATTGAACTACAATATTTCAAGAACAATAACAACCTTAAAACAGATATTTCATATATAAACTATAAAACGACTAATGTCAGCCTGTTCAACAAAACCCATGTGCTGCAAGCTTGAATTTTGGAAGTTCTACCATATGTATTTGTATATATATACACACACATATATATATATATACATATATATATATATATATATATATATATATATATATATATATATATATATATATATATATACACACATATATCTATATATATATATATACACACACACACATATTATATATATATATATATATATATATATATATATATATATATATATATATATTCATATATATACATATGTATATATATATAATATATATATATATATATATATATATATATATATATATATATATATAGTGTAACAAATCAATATATCTGCGTTTATATTTATTTATCAGCTATGTATTATATTGATATATAAGGATTTTTGTATATCATTATGAGCATTTTATTTTTGTTTGTTATAATTGCTGTTTATACACGGTCTTATTCTATCGTTTATTTCATGTTAAAGTAATTGAACTGTTATATACTGAAAATAATAAGTAAAACTTGTGTGCTTGTTCTAATGTTACTAGCTAACGCTAGTTTCTTCGTTTTAATTTGTAATATGTGTATTAAGTCTTTCACAACAGATGTCTCCACGCTATTCATGGATATATATTTATTGTGATAGAATTTGTGCTTTTGCGGAGTCCTTGGAAAGGAGCCGAGGCGACATCTAAACCTTTGTTTTGGGGGAGAGACACAACCGGTGGTGCTTGTAACGCATGTGTTATAAAAGTATTTCTCTCTCTCCCAGTTTAAGACTGGAAGTGTGAAGGGGTTATTATTATTATACTGTGAATTATAACAGTACTTGAGAATTTTTGCTTAATAGAGCGTGTTTGAGCAGTATATGCTGCAGTTTGTGATTATATGTTGAAGTGTTAATAAAGGCTATACAAGAATAGCGAAATTAAGAAGAATAATCTTATTTTATTTTCACACCTGCCAATTACTGAACCTAAGTTGCGACAAGTGGCGACCTTGCCAGGATTGGCAACAGTGAAAAAATATAGAGGCTGAAAGCTGAAGTCATGGAAACCTTCAAAGAATATCTTGCATTGGCAAAGGACTACGGGCTGGACGACGAGAAGGCCATTGAGTTTGCTGAGCACAGGGTTCAAGCAGAAGAAAAGAATCTTGAGAGAGAAGAGAGACTGAAAAGGTATGACACTGAGCGTGGGAAGGCTCTGGCCGAATTAGAAGAGAGAGAGAGAGCGGGAGCGGGAGCAACAGCATGCCTAGAAGAGAAGGAGCGGGAGCGACAGCATGCACTAGAAGAGAAAGAGCGGGAGCGACAGCCTGCACTAGAAGAGAAGGAGCGGGAGCAATGACATAAACTAGAAATAAAGAAACTTGAACTAGAGGCAGCACGACACCATGAAGAGCCACCGACAGTG
>NC_090744.1:90502012-90514512 GCF_036898095.1 Palaemon carinicauda
TGAATTAACAAAAACGTTATTTTAACGAATATCTTTTGGACAGAATTGTCTGTTACATAATTTCCACGAAATTTGTCGTGAGAGGTATTGTTAAAATGTAAACGATAAAGTATTTCTGTATTTTTACATATTGAGCAAAGCTAGTTGGGAACTTAATGGAGAAATATCAGATGCTCAACTTGAGATCACGTTTTGACGCAGAAATTCATTCTTTTTATTTTGGTCGTTACTTTAACTATATACTTGCATCAGACTTATTTAACCTATTGCTTCATTGTGATGCCTAAGATGTAGGCAGTTTATCACTATATTGTGACGCCTAAAATGTAGGCAGTTTATCACTATATTGTGACGCCTAAAATGTAGGCAGTTTATCACTATATTGTGACGCCTAAGGTGTAGGCAGTTTATCACTATATTGTGACGCCTAAGGTGTAGGCAGTTTATCACTATATTGTGACGCCTAAGGTGTAGGCAGTTTATCAATATATTGTGACGCCTAAGATGTAGGCAGTTTATCACTATATTGTGACGCCTCAGATGTACTGTAGCAGCTTAGCACTATATTGTGATGCCTCGGATGTAGGCAGTTTAGCACTATGTTGTGACGCCTCAGATGTAGGCAGTTTAGCACTATATTGTGACGCCTCAGATGTAGGCAGTTTATCACTCTATTGTGACTCCTAAAATGTAGGCAGTTAATTACTATATGGTGACGCATCAGTTGTAGGCAATTTATCACATTGCGAAGCCTCGGATGTAGGCAATCTTATCAATATATTGCGACGCCTCATAGGAAATTTACCGCTATATTGCGACGCTTCAGACATAGGAAATTTACCGCTATATTGTGACTCCTCAGATTTAAGTTATATTGTGACGCCTCTGGTGTGGGGAAATTTATATGTTGTGACACCTCAGTAGTAGGTTTGGAGTAATTCTGAAGTTTTTAGCAATGAATAAAGCGCATTTTTTTTTTATCATGAAAAGTGGTTGGAAACTGGACAGCAAATGAATCTTTAAAATTAAACATGAAGGAGCAGGAGGCAGTCGACAGAATTATGTTAAGTACTTTGGCAATGTTTGAACGTTGTTCCAGCTAAAAAAAAAAAAAATAAATAAATAAAAAAAAAAAAATTCGATTTTAATGCAAGTAGGTAGCAAAAAGCCAGATTTGGAAATCATAGAAAACCAAAGAATTTAAACTTGTACTGAATACACTGTTCAGGTCATCAATGTATGTTAGCCCAGAAAGAGTACAAAAGAGCGGATTTTTTGAAATGTTGTCAACTAACATGGATGAATGGTCAATTCTTGCTTACATTTTTCAGAGTTATGGAATTGTGAGAGTTATTCATTCTTTAGACTGTTTTTCTACTTTTAAAAATATGTTGAGGTTTTTAATCTCTAATATTGGTGTCCCGGTACAGAGGGAATTGATGCTTTAACTTGAGGTTTGGTGCTTTATACCAAAGGTTATTAATAAAATGGAGGTAAAAATTCTTAAGTAGAATATTCCAGAGTGAAAGTCCTCTCCATCTTGACTTTTGATATTATCGAGGGAAACTTTATTGTTAAACTTTGAGTGTTTACGTAACAAAAGGTTTATTACACACGGCAAAGATAAGAAAAAAAAAATGGAAAATTTTTCGCTGAAATTTAACTTTGATATAGAAGGTAAAGGTTTTTGAAATTATAAGTATATAAGTACAATGTTTTATTTTTGGAATCTGCTTTCCAGGATCGCGAACGCAATGAAATGCCAGCAGTCGTCTTTGACGGTGGCATCTAATTTGGACAGGAAATTGGGGGACCTCAGTTGTCATGGGCATTTTCTATCATCGATGAATGACAGCACCGACAAGGCCTACCAACTTGTCTTTCAACAAAGAGAAACTTACAATAATGGTCACGAGCAAAGCGAAATGCCATTGTATGTTGCTTTATTTATGATGCTTTTATTAGATTCCGGTGCTTTAGTAATCTCCAGTGATCAAGCTATTTATGCCATAACGTGCATGCATGAAATGAGGGGTTACATAGATCCAACGGGAAATTCACTTGTTAAATCTTTGCAAGCACCTGTGAAACATCAAGCTGGTAGATCGGTGCATACAAAGGATCTTTTTGATAATATGGTGTTGCAGAATCCGTGCGGATTATATTTTCCTATATTGAAAAACTTTTTAATTATTTTGATAGATCATTAAAGTTTTCTTACCGAGGTTTGGGGAATTAAGTTTATTGTAATTTTAAGATTTCTTAGTTGAACAGAAAAAAAAAAATGAAAAATCACCAATACTGTGAAGTTTTTGATATCGTTAGTTGTCACAAATGCTTTTCCATATTTGGTGTATTTTGCTTGATACAGAGGAAGCTGGAATGATTTTGTCTTTTGATCGATTTATCTTTAAGAAGTTTTTTAAAAGCTCCTGTAATGTAACCAAACAGAATTTTTTGTTAAAGCTGTGGCTACAAGTTCAAACATCGCAAACGATAACGTCAATGATAGGTGTCTTCATAGACATGAGTGTTGGTAGTCTGTTTCAAGTAAACATGTTTGTCAAAGGCTTCAAAAAGAGGTTAAATGTGTAAATCATTCAATCGGAACATTTTTTTCTTTCTCTCCATTTCTTTCCTCTCCCTTTCTTTGGTATTATCTAGGGTCAACCGGCACGGTGCGCTATAATGCAATTTAATGTTTTATTATGTTTATACCTGTAGAGAATGCGGAGTGAAGTGAGGACTAGAATTTTTTCGCGTTACGAAGTATAGCGAAAAATAATTGTCCTAACGACATGTAAGCAGATCTTAAGTGTCTTGTTACTTAAGTTCAGTTGTTATGTAGGCAGTGGCCAATGAGAATTTAGTGTTGGGTGAAACGTATTCGATGTTTGAAGAGGTATTTAGTAAGTGGTCACTTTCTAGCGCACGCTAGCCCGAGCAAGTCGAATTTATTATTAATATTATTATTATTATTATTTATTAGTAGTACAAGAGTGAGGTTCCACCACTCAAATTTGAGTTACTCTGCATTATTGCCGTGGATACACAGGTTTCCATAGTTTTTTTTCAAAACTTGAGATTTTGTTTTTTATCTATGGTTTTTCCTGGGCGGCAGAGGAGGCTTATATGGTAATTTGAAAGTTTGTTCATTTTGTTTTAAATATGCAAAGCTATATCAGTACAGAAGTTTGTAGAAGTTATTAGAATATGTGATGTTACATCTATATTGTGTTTCAAAAGTATGATTCATTGGAAAAATAAACCTGGCGTCAACCGGGACGGTGCGCTATAATGTAGGGTCAACCGGCACGGTGCGCTCTAATGCAATTTAATGTTTTATTATGTTTATACCTGTAGAGAATGCGGAGTGAAGTGAGGACCTGATCTTAAAGACAAGGTAAAACCAGCCGGGTTGGAGAAAACCTCCCAGCCACCATCGACCATACATCCTCGCATCACAAAAACTCTCTCACTTCAAAACAGTGCCAGGCCATCGAGAGAGAGAGAGAGAGAGAGAGAGAGAGAGAGAGAGAGAGAGAGAGAGAGAGAGAGAGAGAGAAGGGGGAATAATTATTGCTGGAATTTAAGAGTTATATTTTTTTACTCCCAGCTTTTTGGATGTGCACAAACAAAAACAACAACAATTAGAGGAAAACCAATAAATTTGGAATCCTGAATGGAAGTTACTCATCAGCCACGAGAGAATTCTCGAGTATTCTACGACGGCCAAAGGCGCTTGGACTTTGCTAATAATGAAGGCAATTAGAACTATTTTTTCATTTCTCTAAAAAGAAGAGAAAACAAACCTACGCTTTTTCGAGATTATTTTTAATAGGAGCAAAGGGAAAAATACGTCTTAAGCAAAATGATGTTTGGTCTAAAACTCTACTTAACCTTCAAAAGTTAGTTACTTCCAATATATTATTTTGTCTTTGTCATAATGACCTGCTGTTATGTGTAAAATAGATAATATTATTATATACAACATTTCAGGTTATGTCATATCTTGGATATATTACGATTATCTAATTTCACATATAAAATACGACTTCACTTAACCTCTACATTTCCATTCATCATGCTACCTTTGCATAACCGATTCAATTTAAAAAAAAAAAAAAAAAAAAAAGCTATCACCTATGCAGTATAAAAGTTTTTGTCAATGGAAGTAATAGCTGATTTCAGTCAAGAAAATATAAGGAAAGTATGATCAATGATGAACACGTAATGTTTTCATGTACATAAAGATAAAAGAATGCGTGAACATCGTGATTGAACATCAAAAATCAACGAGTAATCGGCAATAGAAAAATGAACAGGTTCCGTAGCGATGCGATTTAGGATAACTAGTGATAATAGTTCATCATGCCGAAGAATTTTTGTAGTGGTTTGACGGTCGAGGGCATGGGTAATTTCTAAACAGCTGAAATATCCTCAGAGAGTAGGTGGACACTTTCAGGGATGATGTGGTGCCCTTAAAACGATACAGTAGTTCATTGGCGCCAAAGGTACACTCGTCATACCAGACTACAAGGCTGTTCTGTTGTAGGTGGTTGAGAGCAATGCATAGGTAATGAAGGTGTTCCTTTTTGGAAGAGAACACAAGTATGTCATCCACGTAACATACACAGAAGGCGAGGTTCCCAAGATACCTTCCATGAGACATTCAAATGTGGAACCAGAATTACGAAGTCCAAAACAGGAGTAATTGAAGGTGTATGTACTGAAGAGGGTGGTGATGGCAGTCTTGGGGATATCTTCTGGGTTCATGGGCACTTGATAATACCCCTTCAAGAAGTTAAGAGTGGAAAACACCTTTGTTTTTTGCAAGTTTGAGGTAACATCAGCAATGTTGGGTAGGGGGTAGTCATCTAGTTCTGTCTGCATGTTCAGATGGCTGTAATCCCCACAAGGACACAGGGAGCCATCCTTCTTTAAGACAATGTGTAAGAGTGATGACCATGGGTTTTAGGCCTTTTGGCAAAGGTTTATTTCATTCTTCTCGGCAAATGTTTATTTAGTGCCTGCTAAACGATCTGGGGCCAGACACCTGAATCTGGCAAACACTGGGTCCCTGTCTTATTTATATGGTGATATATACCATGCTTGGCGGGAACCATGGGCATTTGGTAAGTTTTGAATGGAAGACTTCCAGGTAGGACATGAGGTGGGCGTTTTCATCCATGGGTGGGCTGATGTGGAGTAAGAGGTTGGAGAGAGCAGATTCAAGAAGTATTGCTGAGTATGAGACTGCATTGACTAAACGTTGATGTGCCATATCAATGATGATGTATAAATGCGCAAGGAAATCCGCACCAAGTAGTGGCAATTTTACGTCCGCAATGAGGAATTTCCAATGGTATTTGGCCCTTCCAAACGGTAGTGTGAGTGTCTCATACCCATGATTGGGGATCTCAGATCCTATGGTAGCTACCAGGCGCACATCAACAGGCTCAAAATGACTATGCGTGTCCAGGAGAGTGACATTATTAGAAGAGAATGGCAAGACCAGTGTCTATCAAAAACCACACACCCTTATCTGCATCATGTAAAAAGAAAAAAATTAGTGACATGGGAGGCTACCGCCACTGACAACCGTCTCCACATTTCTTCGCAGCATCCCCTAATCTGGAGTAGTAGTAGCAGTACTGTGGCCGATGGACGCCAGTAAGTGGCTGTAGAGGTTGTTGGATGGGGTGTGAGTGAGAGGTGGCATATGTGGGTAGTGGGTGGCTTTTTTTGCAGTTCCGGGATGTCACGGGATGGAGTGTCTATGCCTTGTCACATTCTCATCACCATCGGTCTGTGTTGAATAGCGGCCTCTTTGTCAGAAGTGGAGGAGTTGATGGAGTTCTTGAAAGTGGTGAAGTGTCTGTCTATAAGGGCATAGACTTTGGTCATCAAGCTCTTTAACGGGAAGGTATCAACATTGCGGATGGTTCGGGAAGGGGTCATACCCATAGGGCACGAAGTAGGTTTACTTCCCGAGGAGAGCGTCTGTGCCAGGTTGCAGGCGAATGATACTTTTCATTTCCCTGATGGCAAGCGAAGTCTTTTGGTCCCTCAACGGTTTTGTGAGAGCTGAAAGAGTTTGGTGATATGGACAGCTGGCGATGATGATTACTGCTCCAGGAGTTATATTGTGAGGGCGTCATATGGTATCAGGCTTTTCTGGGAGTCTCCTCAGGGTTCACCGTGAGGACATCTTCTGCTTTGGCGCTTGAGCGAGTCATGCTTTTGATGCCAAACTAAACTTCGCTGTGCTGGAACCAGGTAAAAGTTTCTTTGCTGGCAAAGGGCGGCAGTTTCATAGATGTAGTGGGGGTCAAAGAGTCGGGTCGGAGTAGGTGGGTGGCATCGAAGAAAAGGGTAGAGCGTAGAAGTGGACAAAAAGGGCTTGGGAGCTGGTCACTCTAGGGTCACCAATGTTTCGAGGTAGCTGTTAGGTACTAATAGAGAGACAAGATAATGAGCTTATATACAAACAGTTGAGGATGACAATGGCACAAAATATCCAACAACGTGAAACCTGCGTTGGCAAGCATGAACAGATTTTTCTATTATCAGTGTGGGAGAGAGTGAGAGATAAAAAAACAATAACATTACAGTGTAAGAGTGTTATTTACCATTTACATATCTTTTTTCAACATGGTGCATATTCATGATTTACATTTACATTGGTAGTTAAGTTTTGCTCTGCATACATACACGTGGCTAGTTCCCAAGCTTTTAATACATACATACATACATACATGCATACATACATACATACATACATACAAACCAAAAACAACTAGATATGCACTAGATATTTGATCGGATAGTAAACCATCGTCACTGATGACGATGTTTAAACAAGTTTTGCAATAAATGCTAAATATCATGTTAATAACACTCAAGCGTATTGCTGATACTCCCACACTCTGTGTGCATTTATATGGCTCAACAGACTAATCTTAACTTAAACCCCCATACACCCACAGTTTTAACTGACAGATCAACTGAGGAGACCCAATACAAGCGGTTTGTTCAGGCCAGTTTTAGCGTATATATAATATATATATATATATATATATATATATATATATATATATATATATATATATATAAATATATATATATGTATATATATATATATATATATATATATATATATATATATATATATATATATATACAGTATATGTATATATATATATATATATATATATATATATATATATATATATATATATATATATATATATATATATATACAGTATATGTATATATATATATATATATATATATATATATATATATATATATATATATATATACATATACATATTAACTTTTAAACTTACTTCACTTGTTAGTACTACTTAATTATATTCTTAAATTTATTGGATTAAGTTCTCTTGCCACTGAACCATCGTTTACATAATTTATTTTCGGTGTTTTTATTTCTTGCACGTCAGCACAGCATCCAGGCAAAGCAGATGGGAGGGAGTAAGAGATGCTGCCACGGTGCTGGCTGGGTGTCAAATGAGGTTAGACGGATGGCAGAACTGAATAGTGTGTCGGCACTTTCGATGTCCGGCAGGACTGTCAGTTCAGCGACCTGTCAGGTAAACTGGGCGTGTATGGCGGGCTCGACACATTTCTGCCACATGGACATCTCAGATGAGGTTTTTGGGGTGCAGAAACCTATTTTCTGCTATGGCACTGATGCCTTTTCAAGATGATCTGCACCGTGCCACCCTACTCCAGCGCAGTTGCTCCGTTATTAGCACTCATACTACAGACCATAAATATGGGTGATTGCAAGGGTTTCCAAGTCAGATGGGCGGATGTTGTATTTGTTTAAAGTTTACTTGGCTTAGTCTTTGTATCTCTTTTAGGGAAGTTGGGTCTTTGGTTACAATATTTTTTTTATTTGTCCGTAAAATAGGTTTTGGGAACCAATCCTCAGGAATATGGATCACATGGTCAAACCAACGTACTTGCCATTTGGTGAACATGGCTTCTATTTGTGTGCATCTCATTCATTTCAAAATCTTAATGTGAAATCCGATATTCCCAGGTGAGGCCGATAATATACCTTATTATATTAAAGAATGGTATTCTAAAAAGGGGTGTATTGACCTTGGAGTGTGAGTCAAATTGACAGCGTCATCAGAGTATTGCATGCCAATTAATTTGTGTGTTGATCAGTCTATCATTCATTCATTATGCTATTTGGATCTCGTCTTCTTCTCTAGGTTCTTTTTCTGCAATAAAGTCATTATGGAGATGTTGAGAAAGAAAATAAAAAGGCCGAAACATCACCCGGCTTTGCTCTCATTTCCAAAGAGATGGAAGAGTATTCAAATATGCTAATACTGGTTTTTGCTTCCACTTTGAAATGTAAGAGCTGAAGTATTTTGAAAATTCTTCAAGAACTCCCTATTTTGCGGGTATCTTCCATAGAAGGTTGCCTGGTACTTTTCCAAAGGTTTTGGCAAGGTAGAAACGACTATATGTAAAACTGAATTATGCTCTCGAAATTTATTCTGTGTTTGTTACAGAGTAAAAATCCTTTAAGGTGGTCCTTCATTCCTTTCTAAAACTGCACTGTCTTTCGCAGCACAGATTAAGTTATATGCTTAGTTGAGCCCAAGACCATAAGCCTATCTGCAATTCTACTGGCTGCAAATAGTAGGAAACTACCTCGGCTGTTGTAACTGTTTCTTTATCAATTATCATTAAAGATGGTAATTATCATGGAATATACCTACTAACATACATCTCACTTTCTCCTAATCATAAACATGTGATAGACAAAATGGTAATAATAATACTTGTTACATTTAAAACTGAATAAGCACAAAAATTTAATCTAGATTAGGTGAGAGTGGCAAATAACTAATTGAACGAATGATTATGAAGCCAGAATGATAGGAATATCCTATAAAAATTAATAATGATAGGAGCAAAATAAAGCATTGCACTAAAACTTAGAAAAACAGAAATTTAGTCACAGGGTTTTGAACATACAAACACAAAATGCATACCGATCACACGGTGCATAATGCCTAACATGGAAATATATATATGGGAAAATTTGGAAATTATTTCGATTTTTCTTAACGTTATTTTGAATCTGAACAGCATGTATTCATGTGTACTTCACATGCACACACACACATACACACACGCACGCACGCATGCACGCACGCACGCACGCACGCACGCACGCACACATATATATGTATATATATATATATATATATATATATATATATATATATATGTGTGTGTGTGTGTGTGTATTTGTGTGTGTTTGTGTTTGTGTATGTGCATGTGCATGTTAAGTACACAAAAATATATACTGCTCAGATTTAAAATAACGTTAAGAAAAATCGAGACTTTTTCTAAATATATATATATATATATATATATATATAAACATATAAATATAAATATGAATAATATAAATATATATATATATATATATATATATATATATATATATATATATATATATATATATATATATATATATAAGACATGTCCGTCCCCTCCCGTCTGTTTATGGTCTTCCTATGCCAGTATCTACCCACAAATTTTCTAAGGACGTCAATCCATCATCTCATCCTTCCCATTATATGTCCCTATATTGTCTTTTTCCTTTTCTTACATGTTCGAATATCCTGTACTTTAGTTTGCCCTCCTATTCATGTTGCTCCTTTTTTGTCTCTTAGTGTTATTCCCTTCATTATTCTTTCCATAGCTCTTTGAATTGTAAGTAGGTTATGTACTACGGCTTTAACAAGTTAATACTGATAGAACCATCTGATTAAACACGTTTTTTTTTTTTTTATAAGAAAGGGGCATTTTACTTTTCTTAAACTCATTTGGTTTACAAAAAGCTCTCCTTGCCATGCTTATCCTTCCTAAAATTTCGGTCGCATGTCCTGGGGAAACACTACCTCACCTAAGTACTTATGTTAATTAACAATAGCTAGTTGTTCATCCATAACCCTTATTTGCTGTCTCTCTGCATTTTCAATTATCATTATTTTAGTTTTACTCATATTCATTTTCATTCCTACTTTCTCTATTGAAATCTATCATCTTTAGCAATTCCTCCCATGATTCACCAAAGACATCTATGTCATATACAAATCCTAAGTAGTTAAGGTATTCCCCAAAAATGTTAACTACTTCATTTTCCCAATTGAAATTTTTTTAAACTTCTTCTAGGTATGCTGTAAATGTTTTAGGAGAGATGGAATATCCCTGTCTAACTCCTTTCTCAATTAGAATATGTTTCACTATCTTTATTTAGTTTTAGGATTACTGTAAATCTTGTATAGAAATCTTCAATCTATCCCCTATCTTTGAAAGGCTCCCATTACTGCTAAAGATTTGACAGAATCAAAAACCTTTTAAATGCGATACACAGTGGTTTGTCATACTCTGTTGATATTTCAATTACCTATTTAATTCCATGAATATAGTCAGTTGTTAAATACCCACTTCTAAAGTCAGTCTGCTCTCCTGGTTGATTAGAGTCAAGCTGCTGTCTTTTTACTCAGCCTAATGGGATATTTATAAATATTTTATATATTACTAAGAGTTAAATTATTGGGCGGTAATTTTTCAGGTCTTTTCCAAGCTACAGGTATGTATATATATATATATATATATATATATATATATATATATAATTATCATTATCATATTAATTAACAGCCGTTACTAATCCACTGCAGAACAGAACCCTCAGACATGTCCTTTCTCTAGCGTCTGCTTATGATTGTTTTGTGCCAGAACCTATCCACAAACTGACTTAGCTCATCAATTCATCGTCTTCTCTTCTTCTGCTTCTCTTATAATCTCTAGTGACCCATTCTGTTATTCTTAATGTCCATCTATTGTCTGTTATTCTCATTATATGTCCGGCCCATGTCCATTTCTTTTTCTTTCAAGTTCTTAGAATAACCTCTACTTTAGTTTGCTCTCGTATCTATGTTGCTCTTTTTCTGTCTCTCAGTGTTATTCCCACCATTATTCTTTCCATAGCTTTTTGAGTTGTAACTAGCTTATGTTCTAAGGTGCTAGTAATGCTCCATGTTTCTAATGCATAAGCTAATGCTGGCAGACCATATCATTAAATACTTTTCTTTGTAGAGAAAGTAGTAGTTTACTTTTCATCATTTTTTTTTTTTTTTTTTTTTTTAACCAAATGCTCTCAATGCTATGCTTATCCTTGTTTTAATTTCGGTGTCGTGTCCTGGGGAAACACTTACTGTCTGTCCGAAGTACATATATTCATTAACAATCTCCAGAGGTCCGTCTATAACTTTCATTTGTTGTCCCTCTGTATTTTATCGAATATCATCTTAGTTTTACTCATATTCATTTCAGTCCTACATTTCTGCTTTCTCTATTCAAACCTTTTATCATCTGTTGTTTTCCTTCCATGATTCACTAAACACAACTATGCCATATGAAAATTTTAAGTTGTTAATATATCCCGCAATTAATATTAATTTTTTGATTTTCCTAATCTAAATTCTTAAGAACCTCTTTAGAAATGCTGTGAATAATTTAGGAGACAGGGGGTCTTCATGTTTACCGCGTTTCTCAATTGGAATTTTCTCACTATTTTTATGTAGTTTTAGGATTAGTGTACTTCCTGTATAGATATCTTCAAGTGTGCTAAAATAGGATTTTTATATTCCTTGTTTTTGAAGGGTATATATATATATATATATATATATATATATATATATATATATATATATATATATATATATATACAGTATATATATATATATATATATATATATATATGTACATATATATATATATATATGTATGTACATATATATATATATATATATATATATATATATATATATATATATATATATATATATATATTCACACATATTAGTATAAAATATCTTAGTAGCGTCTACAAATCGAAGACAGCATCTCTCCAAACTGAGCTCTGGTTATTTTTCATGATAACACGGAAACTGCATTTACGATATTCTATTGTATTTGATGTCGGCACTTCTTAGTTCTATATTCATTAATAAATAGAATTATATTTCAATATTAAGGCTATGGTCGTGAAAATTCAAAATTGAAAAAATATTTGGATCTCAATAAGTCATTGATTAATGAAAACTTTATAATTGAAATTAAATAATTTGATTTTAATTTTTAAATACATGAACGAGTTTTTTCGCAAGATTTCATGGAATTTCATCTCACAGAGTTATGAAATTGATAAATAAAAGCAAAATGAAAAGCGATCTTACAACTGACTCCTTGATGAAATGGTAATCGTCTTTCATCCCATCAACTGCAGAGGTCACCAATTCCGTCAATTGAGGATTAATGGCATCAGGAATGAGTATAAAACAAGGAAGGTTTTGTCTTCTCTTAAACATTTTAATTCTAGGTATGTTTCTTAAATATTTTTCAAAACGAACAACGAAATTACCATTTCAATG
>NC_090744.1:90519512-90534512 GCF_036898095.1 Palaemon carinicauda
GGAGGATAAAATCTTCCCTTGGGAGTAGCAACGCCTTCCTTGCTTTGGTGCTCTGGAAGCTGGCAAGTATTGCTGGCCCTTTCCCTTAGATCTCCCTTAGGCTAAGACAAAGTTCTTGGCTGCGGGTGATCTGTCACTAAAGCAAGGTTGGCAGGACCCTCTTGTCCCTTCCCCCTCTATCTCCGTAATGGCCTAGCCATTACTGTACTGTACCTTGCCGGCCGGCAGAGCTGGCCGGCAGGGGTATTACTGTACTGTACGTCATTCTACTTCTGGACCTAGTATAGGTTGGGATGTGGAATTGACTAAGCCCATTGCCGGCCGGCAGAGATGCTGGCCGGCAAGGGTCTTATGTTTTCGAGTGCTGCCCGGACCTCTCTTGGTCCCTCATCCATGCCTGCCGGCAGAGCCGGACGGCATTGGTCAAGGAAGCCTGAATTAAGTTTCTCCCCTTCCTTATATGCACTCTTTCGGTTGCCGGGCTTGGGGGGTTGTGTACACTCTTATCCCGGCATCCATTCTATTTTCTTCTAGTGCTGTACCTGTCCCGGCTGCCGGCCTATGAGGCCGGCAGCCGGGCAGGTGTAGTCTTCTGGTTCTTTTGCTGCCGGCTGGCATCGGTCTTGTACCTTTGCCGACCGGCTTATGTCAGTCCTTGTCTGCCGGTCACCAAGAGTGTGGCCGGCAGCTGGGTACTACCTTGTGTAGTTGCTGGCCGGCAGTCATTGCCGGCCAACACTGGCTGTTGCCGGCCGGCAGCTGCTGCCGACCGGCACAGGCATTTGAACCAGAGTGCTGCCGCCCTATAGCTGTTAAGTAGTATACTTTAAAGCTAGTTGTGGTGTGTGCCGGCCGGCAAAGGCAGGCCGGCACACATCCTCCTATACTGTACTAGTATTCTTCTGTATAGCATATACAGTAAGAAGAAAACTATAGTAAAGGTTTAGGTACAGCACTGTATCTTCTAACACTATTGTGCTTTCTTGCACAGCCCTTTGCTGTTGCCCTCAGATAGGAAGCAGAGTTCTTCCCTGTCTATTATCCAGGATTTTAAAATCATTGCCTAGGTGTGAGCTCCACCTGTTTCCTCTGGAAACCTTGCTTTGGTTACTCTAGTAGAGATAAACCATTTTGATTTTATTATCTGGAAGGCTGCAACAATGGGTTGTGAGGGAAACACAAGTGTGTGTCTTTCCTTTCTGAATTGTTATGCTATACTATGCATATCCAGTGATACATAGTTCACTTGATACTCATGGAAATTTCTTCTCTTTACAGAAGGACACTCCGATGGGGAAGTGCTTTCTGCAATGTCAGCAGCAAGAACCTCTGCGGACATGAGTTTTGTAGGAGACACGCAGCATACGCTGTCTCCAAGGATGATCTCCGGTATTGGGACCCTCAGGTATGTACTGTGTGCACTAACCTGATTAATGAGACATTTAAATAGCTAGGAAGAAGCTTCGTACCTGGGTAAGGGGCTCCCAAAAGAACACTTCTGGCCCTTATCTTCGAAGTGAGAAGATGAGGGTGTATTTTTCCCTAAGGCATCAGCTGATGCAGTGATTCCCCAGCCTCAAGAGGAGATCCCCTAAGTTCAGATCCAGGTGGATGCTGAAGTCGCGGTCGCGATGCAAGACATCCAGCTAAATGACAGGATATCTGATGTGGACGGGTGTCAGGAGGAAGACCTCCTGGCAGAAGCCCAGGATGAAGTTCAAGCCCCTCTACATCGGCCGGTCTCCCAGTAGAACTGGGACAGGCCCTCTCTTCTATTGTTGGAATGATCCAACAAATGCAGAAGGAGAATCAGGAGAAGGCGGCTGCAATGGAACTGCGAATGCAGTGCCTTGCAGAATCTCATGGGCCCCAGAAAAAGCTCAATGTGAAAGACCTTCCCTTGTGCTCAGATGCTAACCCATGGAGGTATGCTGAGCACATGCCGATGACGACTGGAAAGATCGTCATCTCGGATAAGCTGGGCTCAGTTCCCCTGGAGGGTGGAATTCTGGCCCAGCAAGGCATCATATCCGGACTGTTATGTCCGGCTGAGGAAGGAACCAGCTTCAAAGGAGGAGACAGAGCCGATGGAGGTCATAGTGATGGACCATGCTAAGGCTCAAGCTCTACTTTCATCCTCGATGAAAGAGAGGGGCTTCTCTAACTCAAAGGTAGCTGCATTGAATAGGAAGCTCCCTTCCTTTGTGTCCTCGCCTACTAGAGCCTTCCCCCTTTTTACAGAAAGGGTTTCTGGCTGTACTAAAAGCAATCGAGGCCGGCAAGTCTTGCCCCTCCCTAGAGGAGTGTAAACCCTTGTCGCTGGCCCTGCCTATGGACCACAAAGACTGGAAGGACGTCCATCTTACGTTCTCGGTGGGAAAGTTGGAGGCTGATATTGCCGGACGTCAGTTCGGCAAGGACCTCCCTAAGCTGTCTGACTTTCTTTTGCGAAGTGAGTTCGATACAAAAGAAAGACTGACTGCCTCAATGTCTCTTCAGACTACTCTCGAGACGATGGCAAGTGACCCCAAGGTCCATGAAATGTTCATGGTAGTGGCCAAGCCTCATCTGGCCACAGTGACGAAGGACCTTTATGGCTTCGTCAAGGCAAGGAGAGCTTGTAGGGAGTTCGTGTTTACCTCGGCTACGGTGAGGCACGAGCTAAAGAAACTAATCTCCTCCAACATTTGGGGAAAAGACCTTTTCCCTACCGACTTGGTCAAAGAAGTTTTTGATAAAGCCGCCTTGGAGAATAGAAACCTTCTCCAGAAGTGGGGCCTGGCTATCAAAAGAAAGTCTTCCCCGGATGAGGGTCCTCAACCAAAGAGGAAGACTATGAGGACTAGGCTACCGTCTCGGCCAGCCAAGTCTCTTAGACAGCAACAGCAACTGCAATTGCCATTGCCCCCAGTGCCCCAGATCGTGGCACAAACCCCGACCACCTTTCAGTGGGTACCCCAGGCCGTGTCGACACAGTCCACGGCATTCACCCCAGCGTTCGAAGGGCAGTCTACTTCCTTTCGAGCTAAGCCTAGAGGAGCAGCCAGAGGCTCGTCTAGACGCCCCTCAAGGGGAAGGGGATTCAGGGGTGGTCGTGGTCAGGAAGGCAAGACCTCAGGACGGCAGTCCAAGTGAGGTGATACCGGTAGGAGGGAGACTTCTGAAATTTCGGGATCGGTGGACCTTCGATCCCTGGGCCCACAGCCTACTCAAGAATGGACTGGGCGGGAGCTGGTACAGCACTCCACCCCCGTACCTTCGGTTTTTCCAACACTCCACCCCCGTTATGGAGGAGTACGTTCAAGAACGGTTGGAGAAAAAGGGTGAAGCCCATCAATTTCTAAGGGAGGCTGTTTTGTGTTCCCAAGAAAGACTCGGAAAAGCTCAGAGTCATTCTGGACTTGTCGCCACTTAACAAGTTCATAGTGAATTGCAAATTCAAAATGCTAACACTGCAACACATAAGGACCTTACTGCCCAAGAGGGCATATTCTGTCTCTATAGACTTGTCAGACGCCTACTGGCACATTCCAATTAGCCATCGACTCTCCCCCTACCTAGGGTTCAGGCTACAACGAAGACTATACGCCTTCGGAGCCATGCCATTCGGGCTAAACATAGCCCCAAGGATTTTTACGAAGCTTGCGAGCGTAGCTCTCAAACAATTTCGCCTAAAGGGAATTCAGGTAGTAGCCTACCTGGACGACTGGTTGGTGTGGGCAGCATCCGAGACAGAATGCTTGCAAGCTTCCAGTCAAGTGATCCAGTTCCTAGAGTTCCTAGGCTTCAAGATCAACAGAAAAAGTCTCGACTTTCTCCATCTCAAAAGTTCCAGTGGCTAAGATCCACTGGGACCTTTTGTCACACCGTTTCTCCACCCCGGCGAAGAAAAGGAAGGAGATAGCGGGTTCTGTCAAGAGACTTCAAGATTCCGAAAGGATATCAAGACACGAGCAGGAGAGAGTACTGCGCTCTCTCCAGTTTGCTTCGATGACAGACCCAGTGCTAAGAGCACAGCTAAAGGATGCAATCGGAGTTTGGAGAAGTTATGCATCAAACGCGTGAAGAGATCTGAGAAGACCAGCCGCTTCGGCTAAGTACTCTTCTCAGGCCTTGGTCCCAAGCCAGACATCTAAAGAAGTCAGGTTCTTCTTCAGCCACCTCCCCCGTCGGTGACGATTCACTCAGACGCCTCAAAGGAGGGATGGGGAGGTCACTCTCATCGGAAAAAAGTCCAGGGGACTTGGTCCAGGCTATTCAAGACCTTTCTCATAAAACTTTCTAGAAGCTAGGGCAGTGCTCCTTACCTTAAAGAAAGTCTCCCCGCGTCATTCGTTCCACATAAAGTGGTAATAGACAGCGAGGTAGTTGTAAGATACTTGAATCGACAAGGATCGAGGTCACCACCTCTCAACCAGGTGATGTTGGCCGTCTTCCGATTGGCGGAAAAGAAGAAGTGGTACCTGTCGGCAGTTCACCTTCAAGGAGTCCGCAATGTGAGAGCGGACGCTCTATCCAGGTTCACACCGATAGAGTCGGAATGGTCCTTAGACGCAGGATCATTCTCCTTCATTCTGAATCAGTCCCAGAACTGCAGATAGACCTCTTTGCGACGAAAGACAACAAGAAGTTGCCCCTGTACGTGCCCCGTACGAGGACCCCTTAGCGGAAGCAGTGGACGCGATGTCCCTCGACTGGAACAGATGGTCCAAGATTTATCTGTTCCCTCCTCACAACCTTCTGTTGAGGGTCCTCAACAAACTGAGATCCTTCAAAGGGTAGCGGAAATAGTGGCCCACAAGTGGCCGAACAGCGTGTGGTTCCTCCTGGCATTGGAACCGTAGCTGAAGTTTGTACCACTACCAGATCCAGTTCTGACCCAGCGAGTCCAGAAGTCAACTGTCTGCGCTTCATTACAGAAAACCCGGACCCTGCAGTACATGATTTTCTCTCCCTAGCGGTGAGAAAGCATTTCGGGATTTCGAAAGCCAGTATAGACTTCCTTGAGGAATATAAATGCAAATCTACTAGAAGGCAATATGAGTCATCTTGGAGAAAATGGGTGGCCTTTTGTCAAGGCGAAGATTCCGCAGGAGATCTTGACAGACTTCTGCTTATCCTTTTTCCCCACCTCCATGGTCAAGGGTTGGCAGCGAACACGATTTCAGCGTGTAAGTCTGCTTTGACAAGACCCATTCTATATGCCTTCAAGGTCGACCTAGGTAACGAGATCTTTAATAAAGTCCCGAAAGCCTGTGCTAGGCTCAGACCTTCAGCACCTCCAAAGCCCATTTCATGGTCTTTAGACAAGTTCTTCATTTCGCTTCTCTGTTGAGCAATGAAGAGTGTGCGTTAAAGGATTTGACACAAAAGTTATTTTCCTATTTTGCACTCGCATCCGGGGCCAGGGTTAGTGAGATTGTAGCCTCTCGAGAGAGGCAGGTCGTGTTCAGTTCCTGGATGGGGAAGAACTGAACCTGTTTCCGGATCCTACGTTTCTCGCCAAGAATGAGTTACCCACCAACAGGTGGGGTCCCTGGAGAATCTGCCCTCTGAAAGAAGATGCATCTCTATGTCCAGTAGAATGCCTAAAGGTCTATCTTCATAGAACTTCAGACTTCAAGGGTGGTCAACTATTCAGGGGAGAAACATCAGGCTCAAATTTATCTCTGAATCAACTCAGAGCGAAAATCACATATTTTATTCGCAGAGCGGATCCTGACAATACACCCGCAGGTCACGATCCGAGGAAAGTTGCCTCATTCTTAAATTTCTTTAATTGTATGGATTTTGAACATCTCCGTTCATACACTGGCTGGAAGTCTTCCAGAGTGTTCTTTCGCCACTATGCGAAGCAAGTAGAGGAACTAAAAGAGATCTGTGGTAGCAGTGGGTCGCAGTGTTAACCCTACTGTTTAACTCTGCGAGGAACAGTGGTCTTAATTGGGACGATTAATTCCAGGGTGAGTGTGTAGTTACATACTGTACTACAAACTAAGTGAGGGCACTGTGTTGCCCATCCAGACTGTTCCATTTCCGAAGGTGAACCTAGCATAAGTGTAGACATGTGTGCCGAGCGTTTCTAACGCTAATGTCATTGATTTGTAATACAGGCTTTTATGACTTTGATACCTCGGTATCTTAAAAGTGGCATCTAATGTTTTTTCTTTCAGACAAACAAGCTCTGTTTACTATCATACTTATGCTTAAAGTTTTGGGTTATCCTCTTCTTATATATATATATATATATATACATATATATAATTGTGGTTAACCTGTCTATTTATTGCCTGTCAATAATCTGGTTCTTGAGAACCTTGCGTCTCCTTCACCTGTGTCAATTTATTGGTATAATTGAGCATTCATTCTATGTACCTTATCTGGGATAATTCTAATAGAATTGTTCCTTTATGCAAGCTATGTTGCATTGGTTTTCCTCCTATGCGGATATAAAACCTTTGTCCAATACAAGTATTGTGCGGAAAACTGGTCGATATTTCATATTGACGCAGTGGTCCTTTACAAACTATGCTTTACTTAATATAGGGCGAGACCACTATATTAGCTTGCCTGGTATTCATACACAGATATATGTACTCTTCGAGACTTTTCCAGAGTCTAGTAGGACTCTTCCCTGTAGGGGGCAGGAAGCTCTAACATAGTTTATAGTTAGTTGAAAAGATGTATAACGGTAACATCTTAGGTCTCTAGGTCTAGTCGACCGGGAAAAAATTACCTCCGGGGAGTACGGCACGTTCTGAGAATCCACAGATACAGTAATGCTCTGGTACACTTCCATCAGGACGACATGGCTTGAGCCCAAAAAACGGATTTTGAGCGAAGCGAAAAATCTATTTTTGGGTGAGATGGCCATGTCGTCCTGATGGACCCGCCCTTGCCTTTCTAAGAAAGGGCTGTAGGACCCCTCCCTACATACAGTATCTGTAGCACCTCGTGTACGCTACAAGGAATACAGATGGCGCCAGGATTGGCGCCAGGCACGCATACGAATCGGGGGATAGGGAAGCCTTGGGAGCGGCTCCCCTTTTTCTTTCCCGAATTCGTATCTCGTCAATCTCCCTCCTACGAGACGAAATCTCTGTTCAGGTCGTAGATTGCCATGTGACGTGTCTAGAATACGTCCTCTGATATGTCGCGATATCCCTTTCACGAGGGATACTCGCTCCAGGAGTTAGAATTCTGGTACCTTAAGGTAAATTCTCTGGGAATATCGCCGTAGTTGTAATATACCCTAGGAAGCTACCCTATAGGAACTTCCATCAGGACGACATGGCCATCTCACCCAAAAATAGATTTTTCGCTTCGCTCAAAATCCGTTATATATATATATATATATATATATATATATATATATATATATATATATATATATATATTTATGTATATATATATATATGTATATATATATATATATATATATATATATATATATATATATATATATTTATATTTATATATACATATATATATATATATATATATATATATATATATATATATATATATATATTTATGTATATATATATGTATATATATATATATATATATATATATATATATATATATATGCATAAAAAAACTTGTACTAGCTCTGCATTATATAGGGGCGTATTTTTGCATACAAACATACAAACACACACAAACATACATATATATATATATATATATATATATATATATATATATACAGTATATATATATATATATATATATATATATATATATATATATATATATATATATATACATGTTTGTGTGCGTATTTTCCAAGTTAATACGCATCTTTTTTCCCGCAAATGCTAGATAATAGTTTATTCATTATTTCCCCAATAATCATGAAAATTTCTGATATTTGGCTGGTTATGTAAGAATCAGTATATCTAATTTTATAACTCACTTAACGTATATTGCTCCTCTTCATTTTATTTGGGCATGTTCTTTGAACGGAAAAAACAGAAATTAACGACTAGATTTTTCCACACACACACACATTATGGGGAAAATACTCCTGTTTTTTCAGCGATTGAAATTCCTTCAGTTATTGTTAAAAGCTTGCTAATTTTATTTTACATTCATTTCCAATTTTCAAGAATACCAAAATCATTTCCCTTTTCCTAGCAAACCTAATGGCATATGAGAGAGAGAGAGAGAGAGAGAGAGAGAGAGAGAGAGAGAGAGAGAGAGAGAGAGAGAGAGAGAGAGAGAGAGAGAGAGAGAGAGTGGCGTTTCATCTAAGTTGAAAGGCATTTCATTGGCAGTAATCATTTGTAGGAACAGGAGTCTCTTATCAGCTGCCCCATATTTCTCTCTGTAGCTTCCCGAAGACCAAAGGAACTTGCACTCGGCAATCCTTGTAAGCAATAAGCGACCAGGACTCTTTCCCTTTCCCAAAGAGGAAAATAACGACACGATCCTCCCATAGTGGTCCTCAGACGTAGGACAACGAATGAGCTTTAGAAAGCTTGCGTCCAAGAGTTGCCGTTTTGTATTTTTATTATCAAAGTTTGGCTTCGTTTTAGTTATTGCCAATAAAGGGCCGCTTGATTTCGAGTCTTGCGCATTTTACCAATTTTCATTTGAAGTTCTCAGACTTTTTTCATTAACAAATGCTTTTTACACATGTCGATATAGACATACACACGATTATATAGGATGTTTAATCATATCGAACGTGAACACTCCCAAGAATTATTCAGGAAAATAAACACCACTAGGACAACCTCTTCTGTGTTTTCAATATTGATTAATAATACAATATTTTCAAATGATAATAAATAATTCTAAAAAACTGACTACAGAAGTAGCATGTCGTCATACACCAAGAGAGATTGTATTGCATCCTTCCAAGCTCAAGCTATTACCCACGGGTTAAAAGACTTCTTTTTGCTCCTAAAGTATTTGTAATATTGTCGAGAATGTTCAAATAAACACTATATCTAATCCTTTGAAAGCGAAGAATATCATCCAAGAGCGTTGTTATCTGATTTTGGTTCATATCATCTACATAGGCAAATGAAATTATCACATTAAAAAACAGTCGTTCCTGTTATGATCTATTTTTTTCTCATCGAGAATAGATATCTTATTTTGGGTCAGAAAGGAATCTGGAGGACACTCGCAGGGTAATACTTTATTTTATTTGCCAAAGATGTTAACGTTTTCATGGAGATAGCCCTATAATATAACAAGATAAGTTTGTAATTCGAGAGATCATAGGCTGCCGTCAATTCGCCATTAATTTTCTTCTTTAGATCATTCCTCGGCAGAGACAGAATTCGACGCAACTAATGTTAACATACTATCTTTGATGACCTGGATTGCTGCTGGGTCAGAACATTTCGAAAAAGTGATTAAATTAGGTTCTCGTCTGTCTCTCTCTCTTTGACTGTCTCTTATCTAAAGTTAGGCAGACTTCGGTTACTGAACTTACTAGAGGAAGACGTGTTTACTTTATATGGCAGTGAGTTCGTCTGTTTGACTAACCCTTTTCTAAATCCTTATGTTCTTTCAAAAACCGTTATTTAAACATTTAGATTTGTGAATCCTTTTTTAATATTGTACTTCAAATCTCAGGATTTTGTTCATTTATTACACAAAGACAGATTCTCCCCCAGGAAAAAGAAACCGTGTCCGATAAAGAAAAAAAATAAAAAAATAAAATGGAAGATAAATGAGACTCAATTGTTGAACGTAAAAAAAGTCAGGAGGAACTATATAGAATTAATAGTTTTACATTAGTTTTTCGTTAATTTATTAATTTCCGTATATATATTATCTGCCATTCACATTATATGTCATTCCCATATCCTCTACTTTAGTTTGCTCCCGTATCCTTGTTGCTCTTTTTCTATTCACATAATTATTCTCTTCGATTTGTAACTATAGTTTATGATATAAGGCCCTATTAAGGTTTCAAGTTTGTGAAGCATAAGGTAATACTGGTAAGAGTTATGAACAAACTTGTAGAAATTATTAACGAATATATGTACATATGACAGACACCAGGACATGAAACCCAGATTAAAAGAAGGATAAGCATAGGATAGAGAGGTTTTGGTTAAACAAAATCAGATTTTGAAATATAAAATTGCGTTGTTTTTTAAAACAGAATATTCAATATATATGTATGTATGTGTGTGTGTATATATATATATATATATATATATATATATATATATATATATATATATATATATATATATATATGTGTGTGTGTGTGTGTGTGTGTGTGTGTGTGTGCGTGCGTGCGTGTGTGTAAGCTTATATATAATATATTGATTGCAAGTGAAGGGAACTGAAAAGGACTAGTATGGAAAAATAAAGGTAACTTGAATTAGCAGAATCAAAATATAAATTATTTTTTAGATCTAATTTCATGAACGCTTTACAAGGCAAGGATTTCCCATAGCTTTTCGCAAGGTTTACAGAATTATTTGATTTTCATTTATTCAAATCTTATTTCTATTTATTTGAATGGATTATTGCACAGATTTTCTAAATCTAAAAATAATTGAGAGTGGGGGGAACAGTCATTCTCCTCCCAGCTCCTCTTCTTTGATATCTTACAGGAAGTAAGTATGCAATCGAGGGGATTCGTAGTCCCCTTGTCCCGTCCCTCTTAGCCGCATCTTGCGAGACCAAGGGTATGTTGGCTCTATTCTAATTGTTGTCATGCCCTTGCACCCACAGGGGCCATGGTATGGAAATTGTGAGGGCTGTTATGTTAAAGGAAGTTTAGTGACTGTACTTGAATGGTTATTGAGATTGTTGATGTCAATGGTACCAGTGAACTGAGTGTGTTCTGTGTACATGTATTGTTCCGCTACAATTCTAGGGGTAGCAGTTTGTTGAGTGTGGTTAAAAAGTGTATGGTAGAGTGTTAATTAATAGGATTAATGATAAAATAGAAGATGCCATCTTGGAACTGCTGGGTGGTTTTAGGAGAGGTAAGGGATGTATAGATTAAATTTTTACATTGAGGCAGATAAGCGAGCAATATTTAGCAAAAGGTTAGGAAGTGTATGTTGCCATTATGGATCTGGAGAGAGCTTATGATAGAGTTGATAAGAAAGCTATGTGGAATGTGATGATGTTATGTGAAATTGGTGGAAGGAAATTTAGTGTGTGAGTGGTTTACAGTGAGAGTGTGGATAAGAGAGGGATGTGTGATGTCGCTATTGTTGTTTAATTTTTTTATTGATGAAGTTGCAAGAGAGGTGAATGCTCTAGGGTATGGTCGAGGATTGAAACTGATAGATTAGAGTGATCATGAGTGGGAGGTGACTCAATTGTTGTTTGTGGAGGATACTGTATTGGTTACAGACATGGGGGAGAGGCTAGGGGTGTGTAACAGAAAGAACTTGAGAAATAATATGGGTAAGAGTAAGGTTATGAGATTCATGAGAAGAGAGGGTAGGAATAAATTGAATGCCATGGGGTATTAGAGGCGGTTTGCTGGTGACGTTGCGCAGGAAAACGTGTGATACCTTGTGCAAATCTGTTGGTATGTTTTGCTTCGTTGGGGGTGTAAGTCTGGCGGCATGGAGTAAATTTTCCCACAACATGATGTAGGCACTGGAGATTTTCGGAGGAGGTTATCGACAGAAAAAATTTGACAAGGACGACTAACAGTTCACCATATACCACTTCAGCTGCTGGGACATCCAGAGTGTCCTTAGGAGGGGATCCTTAGTCCCAGGAGGACCCAGGGAAGTAAAGTAATCCAATTGGAGTCCATGCAGCAGGACATCAAAGCTGCTTTGAGAGTGCGGTGAAAACGTTCAACTATTCTTTTGGCAACAGGATTGTCTGATGTAGGGTGATTCCCAAGAGATTCACAAATGATATCCACAATTGTGAGGTGACAGTGGTACCCCTGTCAAAAGTAATATGCTTAGGGGTACCAAATCTCGCCATCCATCCTGAGAGTAAGGCAGATAATGTACACGAGGCGGAGGTTGCAGTTTCTATGAGAATGGTGTCAGGTCAACTAGTGGAGCGGTCAATGACAGTAAACAGGTCACGATATCTTTGTAATGAGGGTAGGGGACCTAGAACATTAGCGTGAATGTGACCAAAGCATTGCTGAGATGAGGAAAGTTGCCCACACTTGAATTCTTGTGTCATTGTACTTTAGAGGTTCTGTAGAGAGTGGGGTTCCCCTGCTCTATGGGACTGGGAAAGCAGGGGTGGTGATGGGAGGTCTTAGGGATGTCTTCTTGATTCATGGGCATCTGATAATACCCCTTCAGGATATCGGGCTAGGAGAAAACCTTCGCTTTGTGCAAGTAGGAGGTCACGTTGTCTATGTTTGGGAGGGGGTAGGGATCAGGTTCTGTCTTCTTGCTCAGGCACTTCTAATCCCCACATGGATGCAGGGAGCCATCTTTCCTCAGGATGATGTGTGTGGGTGACGACCATGGGCTTGGGGCCTTTTGGCAAAGGCCTATTTTTCCCCTTTTGGCAAACATTTGGTTACTAGTTATCAAACGATCTGGTACCAGAAGTTTAAATCTGGCAAGCACAGGGGGCCCGCATTGTCTTGATATGGTGGTAAATACCGAGTTTTGAGGGGTGTTTGATGAAGTTCTGGGCAGAAGACTTCCGGTTACAATGTGTGGAGGTGGGCGTAGGCATCCGTGGGTGCATTGATGTGGAGAGTAAGGTCAGAGAGACAAGGTTAGAGGTGTCGAAGAGTATGAATCCGAGTTGACTAGCCGGCGGTGAGCGACATCAACCAGAAGGTGGAAATTGAGAGGAAGTTCGCACCGAGGATTGGCAATGTGTCGTCAGCCACAAGAAACTTCCAACTATATTGGCGTTCCAGACGTTAATGTGACTCTTGCTTAACCGAGGGTGGGTATTTCAGATTCGTTGGCAGCTATCAGGCAGATGTCGGCAGACTTAGACAGACTATGTTGTGTCCTGGAGAGTAGCTTTGGCAGAAGAGAACAGCAAACACTCATGTCTACAAAAAATCGCACCCTCGTACCTGCATCATGTAAAAAGAAAACATAAGTGAGAGGGGAGGCCACCGCTGCAAGCGATAGCCTACTTACAAATTTTGTGGCCTCTAACAACCATTCACATATTCCTTCGCAGTAGCCCTGAAGCTGGAGTGGTAGTAGCGTAACTGTGGGCAATTGGCATCAGGAAGTGGGTGTAAAGGTTGTTGATTGGGGCGTGAGTGATTGGTGGGTGGTGGGCGGTTCTATCACCTCTCTGGCACGTCACGGGGTGGGGTGTCTATGTTCTACCGTATTCATGTGAACTTCGGTGTATGTGGAATTGTTGTCCACTTCATCAGGAGTGGAGACGTTAATGGAGGTCATGGAGGTGTTGAAGTGGCTGTTCATAAGGGTGTCAACTTTGGTCATCAGGTCCTTCATTGGCAAAATATTGACATCGGGGAGGCAGCACGTACAGGTTTGGGTGGTCACCATATCCAAAGAGCACGAAGTAGATTCACTTCACGAGGAAAGTCATCTGTTGCAGGTTGCAGGTTACTGATTCTGGTAATAACCTTTAGGTTCCCCAGCAGTTGTTGTGAGAGCCGTAAAAGTTTTGCTATGCAGGAGGTAGTCTGCTTTGGTACTTGACTGAGTCACACCCTTGATACGAAAACCGGACTACATCACGCTGGAACCAGGCAAACACTTTTCCGCTGATGAAGAACTGTAGTGTCAGTGGCATGGCGTTGATAGTAGAGTCAGTGTCTGAGGGCAGCATAATCAAACAGTAAGACACAGATGGGAAAGGGAAGGCAAGAGAGAGATGGACACTCTGGTGGTCACCAAATGTACGAGGCGCCAGTTAGATAATAACTAAGAAGCAAGGTGAATGCAACTAATTTTATTTCGACGGAGCATGCCTTTATATACATCCAGTTCCAAGCAAAAATGGAAAAAACATATTCAAACACAATGATTCAACAACATACGGGCTTAAACAGGTTATCAGTGTGAGGGAATATTGATAACTATAATATATAGAAAACAGAAATACCTTTACAGTGTATGAGCGTGTGTTATACACATGAGGTACAGTAAAGAAAGTTTTCTATGAGAAAGTGATTGTACCAACTTTGATGCATGGATTGGAGTTGTGGAGGATGAAAGTGACGGCAATTTAAAAATTTAATGTGTTCGAAATAATGTGTCTGAGGATTATGGCTGGTGTCTCTCGATTAGGCAGGGATAGGAACGAAGTAGTGAGTGTGAAAACTGGTGTAAGAACTGAATTAGCAGCTAGAGCATATTTAAATGTGTTAAGATGATTTGGCCATGTAGAGAGAATGGAAAATGGCTGCTTCCTGAATTAGGTGATGAGTGCAAGAGTTGATGGGAGTACTGCAAGAGTAAGTGCAAGGTTTCGGTGGATGGATGGAGTGAAGAAAGCTCTGGGTGCTATGAGGAGAGATGTGAGAGAAGCAAAATTGTGTGCTAGAAATGGGAATGAATGGTGAGTGATTGCGATGAAGATCTGATAGGCCCTGCTGCTTCCTTCGGTCGCCTTGGTAACTACTAAGATAGCGAAAGTAGGGGATTTGGAATATGAAGCTTCGTTGTGGTTGATAACGGGGGAGGGTGGGCTGTGGGACCCTAGCCCTGCCAACCAAGCTAAATCTGAGTCCCTCGCCTGGCCGTTAGAAATGAAGAGAAGAAAAATCCCCTTTTGTTCTCTTTTTATGTCGGCTACCTCACAAAATTGAGTGAAGTGCCGGGGTAGATAGGTAGAAAAAGAATTGAGACACAAAACAATAATGCCTTCATACAAGTATTTGCTTATGGAATGAAATAAGTAGTAAGGAGCGTATGCATGCTTCTTTCAAAAAAGATATTTTGAGATTTGCAGTAATGCAAATAAGAAGAAAATTCGTCTGAAAAACATAATACGAATTTAAAAATTCTCTTAATGATTCAGCGATTAGTGATCTTATAGATTATACTTATCTTTTTAGTTGGCTGAAGAAAAAAACTC
>NC_090744.1:90537012-90604512 GCF_036898095.1 Palaemon carinicauda
ATCCCCACATGGTACTTTATAAACGCCGGATTCTATATCTCTTTTATTTTGATAAACATTAATATGGGCGCTTCCTATGATCTTGGGATATGAAAAAACCAAGGGGTTCTCAGTTTTGATATTATTTGTTATATTTTTAATACCTTCAAAATATGGGAGTTTTATCTTATTTTTAAAATCTCTTTGGTTAGTAACATCATGATCTTTATACTATATAGTGTTGGCTTTGTTGATAGCCTTTTCTATGACATACGTCGGGTATAATAGCTGGCCGAGTTGTTTACGAATGATTTTAAATTCTTTACATAGGGAGGCTGGGGAACAGATTCTCAAACCTCTAAGAAATAGATTACAAGCTACTCCAATTTTTACAGAAATGTGGTGATAACTAAAGATATGAATGTAGGAAATAGAGAAAGTTGGTATCCTATACACAGTGAAATTGTACCCTGACGATTCCCTTATAATTAGTATGTCCAAAAAAGCTAATTTTCGCTCTTTTTCCCATTCAGTTTTAAATTTTATGCTAGGAACTAGGGAATTTAGATTATTGAGAAATATATTAAAATCTCACAAGCTATCATCCCAATATGTGAAAATGTCATCAACATAGCGTTCCCAAACCATGTTCTTAGGTTTAATTGTTGTTAAAATTTCCGTTTCAAAGTATTCCATGTAGAGATTGGCTAAAATTGGAGATAACGGGCTGCCCATACTACAACCAAACTTAATTGTTTATTTCAATATTGAGGGGGAAGTGATCTTTATAGGGGATTAATTTTTCCCTCAAGAAACCTAGTACACCATTGATCGGGACCTTTGTAAATAGGGATTCTACATCAAGACTCAAGAGTTTTACTTTGTTTACCAGGATATTTAATCTATTGAATTTCTGGATAAAGTCTTCTGCATGCTTGATATGAGCGGAAGAAAAATTCCCGAGTAAGGGAGACAGCAACTCTGCTACCCATTTTGATATATTATATATGAAAGATCCTTTGCATACGACAATTGGGCGCAAGGGAATATATATATATATATATATATATATATATATATATATATATATATATATATATATATATATTACACACACACACACACACACACACATATATATATATATATATATATATATATATATAAGTTTTTTCGGGGGGTTGGCTTTTTTTAATGCTACTTCAAATAAGAATTTCTTGATACTTTAAACTAAAATTAATATCACATATTCTTAAGAACTCATCATCTAAGAAATCTGGCATCAAACTCTGAGGGCTCTCAAACACATCAAGGGAAAAACAGCCTTTTACTTCAATATAGTGGTTAGAATAGAAGTTAATGTAAGAAGGTATATTACGGGGTTTTCTAAAAACACAAAATTTGAATCTATTATTATGTCTATGAACATATACGTCTAAAAACGGTTGAACAGAATTTCTTTCTTCCTCAATTATAAAATTTATAGAAGGAACCAATGAGTTCAGCCGCCTATGCTTCTCAAAAAATTCATACATTACCTAAAAGAGGAGATAAACGGTAAGGTTATTTTAAAAATCAAATTTTTGAAACCATTGGAGATATCCTTTATGGGAATAGAGCGAGAGTAAGGTGAGAGTTATTACTTAGATCTAGTCTTAGAAAACTGATTGATAACAGGTACGTGAAATTCCTCCCCAGGGAAATACTCTGACGGTAGGCAAAGCATTCTGGAGATATTGCTTCCATTTGTTCACGAGAGACTCGTAAGGTGAACCGCTTCAATGGAAAGAGTTCTTAAGTAATGGACCCCTATTTCGGTGAGAAATTAATGTGTTTTATAGCTTTGATTAAATCTAAATAGGTAATTATTATTATTCTCTCTCTCTCTCTCTCTCTCTCTCTCTCTCTCTCTCTCTCTCTCTCTCTCTCTCTCTCTCTCTCTCTCTCTCTCTCTCATAAAAGTAACAAAGCCGTTAAAGGATAATGTTATGTAATCTTTATTTTTTGAATCCTAATAATAGTATATTATGGTTTTGTTTTCTAATCAAATAATCATTCAGTGGCAGTAGAGGCAATAAGAATAAATACAGTATATTGAAGGCAGAAACTCTTGAAGATTATTTATAGGAGAAATGTGAAGAGAAATGTTTGATATATGAGTGATTATTATTGTAATCATGATATTTTATTCACGATATTACCGAAGACAGGAATAATCTAGTATAGACGAAAGGAAATCGAATATTACCTAAACGCAGTTTTCACATGTAATGAAAATCTATTTAGATCGTGAAGGGAGGATTTTTAAAAATGATGTGACAAAATGAGTGATCGATACATCTCTATAATCCTAAATTTCAGTGAATGAAAGATTCGGGTAATGTAACAAGATCCCATGAAATATATTTCGTGAATTGTTGAATTATTATGGTAATATATATTATGAATTTATATCAAGAAATATCTTTAGGATCTCAAAAGTGTCCCTCAGATATGGATGAAACATGGTAGATAAGTTCTCTATGGTTAGATTATCAATCGACAACATAATCGTTTCATTTTTTACTAATATACCAAGTGTGTGTGTTTGTTAAATAGATTGTGGCTGTTATGAGAAATTACCAAAATCTTATTGTCCATGCAGTATGATTTGTAGTTCTTACCTCTACTTGAATAGCGAGAAGTTGTTTCATGTTAGAGCCCTAATTAAAGCCGGATGAATGGGAACTATTGAGTATCCGGTAATCGCACAACTGCATTGGTCGTAATCTGGGCGTTAAGGTACATAGGATTTGATAACTCATCCCAAAAGAGTTTCTGTACATCACTGTTCTACAAAAGATAAATACTTAAGAAGAAAAATGTGTTGATGGATTTTAAACAAGGTATTAATCCTAACCTGAGAGTGGAGTTAGATCGACAAAAATAGAGAAAAGTTCTTAGATATGCCGAATATAGGGTTAAGAAATTAATGAAGGTGAAAAGTGAATTTTGGTAATCCACTATTCCAAATATAGGTAAATAAAAGTAAGAAACAAGCTACCTAAAGATGATGTTTTAACTAGAAAATTAGAGATGAGGATGCCTAGGGAAATGTTGCCAGGGAAGTTTAGGGATACAAGAGGTTACCAAAAAAGGGTATCCCATAAAAAAAGGAAACTCTGTGGTAAAGTTTGAGGTGAAAGCCGGATCAGTGGAAAGGGGAAACCCCGTACTAGTGAGGCATTTGTGTTAAAGTTAATCTTTGGAATTTTTCTGCTGAGAAGTCATCCTTGAAACGGTAATCTGATGGTGAATAAAACAGAGATTATTTTCTAATCATTTCCCCAAGCCAGACCCATTCAGAAGGAGAGCTTTATTTTAAAAAAAACCGTCTTGGATACCTATTTAATTTGAAATTCTATTTTGTTTATCTGTTCAATGATGTGGATTATGTGGATCCTTCACTGCAAGCAAAGCAAAATCTATCTGTAACTTTTAAAGCTTATTAACATAAGATATTTTTCATATCAATTGTTTCTGCTTTTTAGCTTTAATGAAAGTTGTTGTAATATGTTACGCCATTTTTACAACACTTATTAATATATCAAAGTTAGAGCGAAAACCCGAATATAGTTAAGAGAAACTTCCCTTGCTGCATCAGACATCAAATATTTTATCCCTTGATACAAAAGGCTGCGGGCAAATTGCTCTCTTCATGAACATAATTTATGCAGCATTAGTTTTTCTTTGGCTCTTTGGTAGCACCGGATAAGAAGCCTCGTTTTTCTCACTCTTCTCATCCAATCTTCCAGATGGTCTCTTTCGGGCGAATGAGGCCTGAGTGAAATAGTGGTGTTTCTCTTTCATGACCTGTTTTCTCCATCGTTGTGTTGAATAAATTTCAAAGTTTTTTTTTTTTTTAATTTTAAGACACGATCAGTTGATAAAATATATCTAAATGAATCAATATCGATTTTTTTTTTTAATGAAAATTCACATCTTTTACCTTCAAATACCCTTAGCCTACTGAAAAGTAAAGGTCACTTGTTTTGACCAAATTATATCTCAGAAAATATAATATATTGTGCGAGGTGGCTCTTGGGTACTAACAGAGAGGCGAGAGGAATACAAGTGAAGCTTATTCAACAAAGCAACGAGCTTATATACAGATAGTCAAGAGCAAGGATGACGCAAAATTCAAACAGTATAGAACCTGCAATTGTAAGCTTAACAGGTTTATGTTAATAATGCGTGGGAAAGCGAGTTACAGTGTACGAGCACATATGAAGCACGTGCGGTACTATATGATTCTACACTATATTTTCTAATCTATGCTCACGTGAAAAAAGCAGATTCAAATTTCACTTGAGTTTATGATTAATTTTTTTTTATATTTTTGTAACTACAAATTTTAAGGATGAAAAATTAAAGTAGCCTATTAGGCCCTTCATTAGTTTCCTTAATTATACAGTTCCTTACTTTAATCATGTTCCTGGGAAAATTTTGAATACTGACAAGCGACCTAATTATGATACTCTTGAGACATTGTAAATTTCCTTAGTTTTGCGTGAAATTACCGAAGCACATTTTCTTTGAAAATTCTTGTAACACCTAGAGAGAGAGAGAGAGAGAGAGAGAGAGAGAGAGAGAGAGAGAGAGAGAGAGAGAGAGAGAGAGAGAGAGAGAGAGAGAGAGTATGTGTGAAATCTTGGTTTTAATAAAAGCGTAACTCATTATTGAAATGTAATTTGTATCTTTGAAATGTTATCATGCTATTTTCATAAGAGAAAATTTAAAGAACTGGGATTTAATTTAGTTCAATAGCATATATTTATGTTAAAAATAATTTCACTTCAGACCGGATCACTTCTCGTCCCTTCTTCAAGATTACATTGAATTTTGGAACTACACTTTGATATAAACATTATAGTGGTGAAAATTTAATACAAAATTATTTAGAAATTCGGAAAACATTCAACAAAATTGATAAATAAAAACTTTAGATTCTTTGAAATATGTATGGGAAAATTTAAGATCATCTTTTAAATACATAAATGATTTTTCAAAAGGCTTCACAGAATTTCATGAAGCTACTGATTCCATCCTTTGCAAAAAAAAAAAAAAATATAATTTACTATATATTTACCATTACGACTAGCGAATTACGTAAATTCCCGAACCCCCAAAGCTCACCTGCTTTATGTAACATATTTTGATACACAGGAGAAAAACCTCCGAGCTCTGAGAGTAATACGCAACTCCCACCCTATACTACATATGAACAATGAATATCTAAGAGGTCTCTTTACTTTGCTCTCAAAACTAAACTGGGTGATTACTTTACTTCTAACGGGAACTATTCTCAAATCAACCTCTTAAATCGGTTCTTAGTCAGGGGATACGATCAAAGCTCTGAAATAATTATTGGTGATCAAAATAATACACAGTTTACAAAAATAAACATATTCTATGAATAATTAACAATTCAAAATTAACACCAAAATTAAATCACTCGAAATATTAAATCTGAACTAAACGTTAGACTAAGACAAAAAGAAAGACTTCAAAAAAACCATACAATCACTTGTTTCACTAGAAATTATTTTATAAAAAAAATATCTAATTTTGACAATTAACAAAAAAAGTTGACACTGTAACACTAGAAAATGAATCAAATTTACGCTTACATATACTTAACTGTTACTCTTATGTCCTTTGGCTCAGACAAGGTTACTGAATGGTAAAGCAAAATAAATACTTCACAGTTTACCCTAATTACACAGGGCCAGTCACAAAAACCACAGCACTTTGTATAATTTAAACCACAGAAATTTTAAAGTTTGAATAAACACTATTCACATTTGAAAGGAAATACTATTCACGTTGGAGAGGAAAACACTATGCACATTAGAGAGGAGAGACTTAGTGGCTGAATAGATGCTGGAGAGGACTGTCGGATGATGGCTCTTCCGAGGGTTAGGCTGGATCTCTCTGTCTCCTATTCATTGCTGGGCCCTTATATATTAACTGAATTCACTCTCGAAAATTTATAATAAATCATTCTCGTAGCGTGGGGTCATGGCCTAGCGGCGTAAGGTTGCCAACTTAGCCATTTCAAGAAAGGGTACTATCGTTGTTTGGCGAGGCAGCACACTCAGCTGACTCCACCCACCTCCTCTCATAACATTAAAAAAAGAATAAACTATAGTCCAGAGCCTTCATGCCCCTTCCAATCATGTGGAAACATGATGCAATCCCTAGAGTTTGTTTCATACAGCATACCTTTTAATAAGTTTACACAAGACTTTGTTACAAAACTACATGAAACAGAAATTTAATTCTTTAAAATATAAATTTCCATATACGGAACTGAATGAAAATGCAACTAAAAGAATGACGAAAGTTTTATGTAATTTACATACATTACTTAATCCTAAGGTGATTGGACCCGCCTTACGAGCTGAATATACATCTCTTATATACACAAAAAAAAAAATATGTGAATAAATTATTCTACTCTCAAGAAGAATAGTTTTGTAATTATTTATATATATATATATATATACACACAATATATATATATATATATATATATATATATATATATACACAGTATATATATATATATATATATATATATATATATATATATATATATATATATGTAAGTACATATATATAAACATATACACACAAAATATACACAATTCACATACATATATTAATATTCTATATATGATAACTTATCACATTTACTCATTATTTTCATATACCTGTTAATATAAAGTTCGGTCTGCCTAGGGATCAGAGACCCAAGACGAATTCAACATTATGATTATTCCTTCTGGTCAGCTAAGCATTCGAACCCTGACCAAATAGAAAGTAGGTAACACACAGACATATATATATATATATATATATATATATATATATATATATATATATATATATATATATACACAAGTATATATGTCCGTGTGTGTGATTGTATTTGATTTTTTTTGCCATCCACATAATTCATCTTTGGAAAGTCTAGCGCCAGAGAGGTACAATATTTTAGTTTCTGACCAATTCTTTATGGATTATTTTATTTCCCTACTAACTGTCGGTTGGCGAAGAAAGATATTAAAGAGCTACTTTTGTGAATCAAAAGATATCTTACTCAGCCATAAGTCTCAATATATACAATATATATATATATATATATATATATATATATATATATATATATATATATATATATTATTATATATATATATATATATATATATGTATATATGTATGTATATATATATATATATATATATATATATATATATATATATATATGTATATATATATGTATATATATAGATATATATCATCATATATCATCATCATCATACTCATCATCTTTTCATATGCCTATTGATGCAATTGCCTTCGATTAAATCTCGCCAGTCATCTCTATCTCCATTCATCATCTCCTACTTCACGCTTCATAGTCCTCAGCCATAAGTCATGTAAGCCTTGGTCTTCCAACTCTTCTAGCGCCTTGGGGAGAGCAGTTAAACGTTTGGTGAACTAATCTCTCGTGGGAAGTGCGAAGAACATACCCGAACCATCTGTACCTACCCCTCACTATGATCTCATCAACATATAGCCCTCGAGTAATCTCTCTTATAGTTTCATTTCTAATCTTGTCCTGCCATTTAATTCCCAATATCCTACTGAGGGCTTTGTTCTCAAATCTACTAAATCTGTTGCTCTGTTCTCAAAGCTACTGAATCTGTTGGAGATTGTTTCATTATCATACCATGACTCATGTCCATACAGTGATGCCGTTGTCACTAAACTTGTATATAGTCTGATTTTTATATGTAATTTAAGGCGATTTGATTTCCAAATTTTACTTAAGCTTGCCATTGTCTGATTTACTTTTGTCAATCTTTCATTAAACTCTAATTCTAAATATCCTGTATTGGAGATCATAGTTCCTAAATACTTGAATGATTCTACCTCATTAATCCCTTCTTCTGCCAATGATATATCATCTTTCATAGCATATTCCGTTCTCATCATCTCAATCTTTCTTCTATTTATCTTGAGCCCAACCTCGTGTGATGTTTCATGCATTCTGGTAAGCAATCATAGTAAATCCTTTAGTGTTCTGGTTATAAGAACAGCATCATCAGCATACTCTAATTCTTCTAATTTCCTATTACTAATCCAGTCCAATTCTTCTCTACCCTCTTTGACTGTTCTGCAGATTACACAATCCATGAGACGGATAAACCACAGAGGTTACAACACTTTCCCTTAAAATAATCTGCTATTCACTGGAAATTCCTTTGATAGAACTACACTAACGTTAACTTTGCACTTGCTATGCTTAGAAAAGGATTAATCAAATTCACATATTTAAGGGGAAATCAATAATAACGCAGGACTATCCATAAAACTGGCTGGTGCACACCACTATCAAAGTCCTTTTCCTAGGCCACAAATGCCACAAAAAGTGGTTTTTATATATTCTACGTATTGCTGTAAAGCATGTCTAAAAATTATAATTTGGTCAGTACTACTTCTACCTTTTCTAAATCCTTTTTGTTCATCTCTCAGCTTTTCATATTTTTTTCTTTTATCCAGTCTCTTTAGAATAAGCATACTATATACTCTCATAACAACTGACGTAAGTCTGATGCCTATGTAATTATTGCAATCAGTCAGGTTTTTTCTGTCATTTCCTCCAACACTCTTAACTCCCACTCATCAGATTTTTGCCTCTTCATGCCACATTTTACAAAATAAAATCTTAAGTATTGTGGGGGTCATTTATTTTTCAGCCAGTATCATCTCAGCAGTTGTTCCATTGTATCTAAGGGATTTCCATCTCTTGAGTTTTTTAATTATAGCTTCGACTTCAAACACACTGAATTCATTCATGGGCACATCAAGGTTTTCCTCAGCTTCAGGTATATCTATTAAATTATTCCCATCGTATCTCCTATTCATGACCTCACTAAAGTGTTCCACCCAATGTTGTCTTTCTTCATCTTCTGTTGTTATAACAGATTCAGCTCCCTTTTTTATAAGTAAATGCTTGTTCTTCTTTGCTCCAGTAGAGATTTTATTAAAAAATTTTCAAGCAATTCTTACACCATAGCCACTCCCTGAATTCATAGTGTTGTCAGACTCGTCTGCTTTCCTGTCTAAATATTCTCCCCAGTTATTCACGGCTTTTCTTTTGACCTTACCATCAGTACTGGAGTACTTAGCATGCTCTACATTGTAATTTCCATTACTTCCTCGAACACTTTCAACAATAAATTTCTGTCTCTGTCTCCTTTTTATAGTATACGACATATCTTTTGATACCCATGGCTTTCTCCTTGTAACTCCGTATCCCAAAACCTCACCACCAACTAACTGATATATGTTTTTAATATCACACCATCCTTCAATAATTTTCTGCTCTTCGTCTCTCAAAGTCTCTAAGACTGCAAATCAATTCCTACATTCAAATGTGTTCATCTTTTAGAAGCTTAGTTTTATCAAACCAAAGTATTCTATCTACATGTCTGTTTGGTGAATTCAGTTTTGATTTCATTGTGGCAATAAGGAGCTTTTGACCAATATCAATATCTGCACCGCTATAGTTTCTTTTATTTCTCAGAGTCCTCCTTCTCTCTTTAGTAATGGTAATGTAATCTATCTGATATTTATAATTGCCATATGGTGAAGTCCTTGTATAATTGTGTATGCCTTTGTGCTGGAAAAGAGTACCTTCAATGACGAGAGAGCTTGTTGAACGCAAACTTATGAAATATGCTTTATTTTCATTTGCAACTTAGCCAAGACCCTCGACACCCATCACATTCTCTATACCTAAATTATTCCTTTCAGCTTTAGCAATGAAATCGCCTATCAAAATTTTCATATCTCTCTCTGGAATCTCACCTATTATACTCTGCAGTTCTTCATAGTATTCATCTTTCCTGGGGAGTCATTAGTTGGTGCGTAGCAAACTATAATACTCATATTGCATCATACCTACCCCTTCTCTTACAACTCTATCTGCTTTTCCCAAGTAATCCTCTTACAACGTGTTTCACTTAGGGCTAAGATATCCAAACAATATTTCATAAATTCACTCTCCATTTGCTGTAACTTCCTAATCTGTTTCATGGTTTTAACAGTTCAATTACCCATTTTAAATTTTTCTTAAGTATTTATAAACCGGGAGATTCCTAGCTCCCAGCTACGCCCGGGACTGGGGGCCATTTTGTCAGCTACTCTTTCCATTGACTAACTAAATCCATAGAGGATTTATTGGCTAGATTCATTAAAGGATAGCCATTTCCTTGTGATGCACAGGGCCTATCTAACGAACGTGAGCAACCCCATGCCGGTCAATACTAATTCCAGTAAGATCATCTGCCAGGCATCAGGGTAGAAGCCAAAGAAACAGCTTGTCTATTGCCTTAAACCCAATCCGTTACGCTACTGCCAGTGACTTCATCAATATCTAAGGGACCATTTCATCCACACATAAAGTTCTTGTTACTCCACTAGGTTTCTCATCCGCTTATATAACTGTTGGCAAATATGGATTGCTAAGAGATACCTCCTATAACAGATGGAAGGGAAGTGTAGTTAAGTGTATGTAAGTAGGAAAAGGGAAAATTTACTTTGAAAGCAGATCTGAGAAAATGGTGCGTTATATTTCAATTATGGTTCAACATCTTAAAGGATTGAATGATATGATATGTCTAAGAAAGGATAGTCGAAACTGGCCTAAGGGGAAGTACTGTGAATTTCATATGGAATGATTGATGTGTCATGATACTATGTTGATTGGGGATCGTTAATAAAAACTGTAAAAGGTGTTTAAAGAGTTTGATACTGTCTACAAGCAAAAGGGAGCAGGTAAATATGAGTGACAGTGATAATGAGAGAGAATGATAATGCATTAGGTTATATTGACTAAAGAGGACTGGCATCGATGTTGAAAGAATAGAATTGCTTTATTTTTATGGGCATCGTAGAATGAATATAATAAATGATGACAAGATAAAAGAAGAGATAAGTTACAGAACATTAAAAGCAAGAAGGGGTAGTAGGGTACATGCAAAATATTGAAATGTGACGTGATTATGATTGGAAGCCAAGTGGAGACTGTATGAAAGCATTGTTGAGCCAACTCTTCTCCATGGTATGAAGGTCGGATGCAAAATGTAAATGAAATAAAAAGGGGTTAGGCTGTTGAGTGGTGCAGTAAGTGTATTGGACTAACCAAATATACTGATGATTACACTCTTTGCTGGTATAACAGAAAAGTGCTGTCCAGAAGTCAACATTTATTTCAAGAGTGGTGCAGTGACTTGTTGTGTATTCTGTACCTATCCCATGTCAGTGAAAATGACCTTATATATATATATATATATATATATATATATATTATTATTATTATTATTATTATTATTAATACCTAAACTACAACCCTAGTTGGCAAAGCAAGACACTATAAGCACAAGGGCTCCAAAAGCGAAAAACACCCCAGTGAGGAAAGGAAATAGGGAAATAAATAAACGATATAGGAAGTGATGAACAATTAGGGTATTTAATCAAATTATAAAAAGACTTATGTCATCCTGTTCAACATATGAATATTTTCTGCAAGTTTGAACTTTTGAAGTTCTACTGATTCAATAACCCGATTAGGAAGATCATTCCACAACTTGGTCACAACTGGAATAAAACTTCTAGAATATTGTATAGTATTGAACCTCATGATAGAGACAGCCTGACTGTTAGAATTAACAGGATGTTTTGTATTACGAACAGGATGGAACTGTCTGGGAAGATCTAAATGTAAAGGATGGTCAGAATTATAAAAAGTCTTATGCAACATGCATAATGAACTAAGTGAACGACGGTGCTAGAGATTAATATCTAGATTGAGGAATAAGAAATTTAATAGACCGTAAGTTCCTGTCCAACAAATTAATATGAGAATCAGCAACTGAAGACCAAACAGGAGAACAATACTAAAAACAAGGTTGAATGAAAGAATTAAAACACTTTTTTTCAGAATTGATTGATCACCAAAAATCTTTCTCAATAAGCCAATTTTTTTGTGCAACTGAGGAATACACAGACCTAATGTGTTTCTCAAAAGTAAATTCGCTGTCCAGAATCACACCTAAAATTCTAAAAGAATCATGCAAAGTTAAAGAAACATTATCAATACTGAGATCCGGGTGTTGAGAAGTCACTGTCCTTGACCTACTTACAATCAGACATTGAGCTTTGTTAGGATTCAGCTTCATACCCCATAATATGCACCATGCACTCATTTTAGCTAGATCGCTGTTAAGGGATTCAACAACACCAGATCCACATTCAGGAGAGGGAATTGATGCAAAGAGAGAATCTTATCTGCATATACAACGAGCTTGTTTCCCAGGCCAAACCGCATGTCATGTGTATATAGTACGAAAAGTAATGGGCTAAAAACACTACCCTGACGAACACCAGATATTACATTCCTATACTCACTATGGTACCCATCAACAACAACTCTCTGTGATCTATTACTTAAAAATTCAATAATGATGTTAAAAAGCGACTTATCCACTCCCAATAGCTCAAGTTTGAAAACAAGGTCCTCATGATTAACACGATCAAAGGCAACACAAAATTCAAGGCCAATGATATGAACTTCCTGACCAGAACCAAGGGATTACTGTACAGCATTGTAGATAGTAAGAAGGCCATCAGATGCTCCAAGGCCTTTACGAAAAATAAATTGCAAACTAGGGAACTGATGAACTCAGCAACACTATCAAGATTCTTTGCCAAAAGACTTTAAAAGCTTTAGATAATATGGGATTTATCGATATTGGGTGGTAATCAGTTGGACTTGAGCTACCACAAACATATTACATAGTGGAGTAACATTACCAATTCTCAAGCCAGTGGTGAAAGCTCCTCTTCGTACTAACTTAAGCAAAATAACAGATAGCTTTGGAGCTAAGAAATCTGCAGTCTTTATAGAAAACATAGGAAAAATACCACTTGGGCCTACACCTTCATAAGAATCAAGGTCCATAATAAGAGCTTTAATTTCCCCATATCAAAAAGCTAAACAATTAGTTTTGCCTTAGGAAATAATGTATGAATAAGGCTAAGAAAACATTTTATAGTGTCCAATTAGAGAGGAAGGAAACAATTAATAATATGTTTTGTTTGCCATTTCATGTTTGTTTTTTAGATGTTACACCACTTTTGAAAAAACTAGACATTTATGTAGTGTTTAAATATAATTGTACATTAAAAACATGTTAATTAAGATTAGTTCTGGAAATGATAATAATGTAATATATAGCATTCCTTGTTCAGAGTGTAACTTATTCTATGTCGGCCAAACATCCAAAAGTATCCCAGTCAGATTAAAACAGCATCAGGTGGCCGTCTCAAGGGGTTCTCTTAATAATGCCTTGGCCTCCCACTGGTTAGGGTCAAGTCACAGAATTGGTTGGTCAAAGGCGGAAAAAGTAATCCATGTAAATGACTATTTCCAAAGGAATATAGTTGAATCCTTTTTAATCTCCTGTACTCAAGGTAGAAATTTGAATCTAAGCCCAGGTCTGTTTTCCGTTAATCCAGTATTGTCCTTTTATCTAAAATCTGACTTCTCCTGATTAAGAAACTGACAGCTGTTGGATCCCCTTCTCCTGTATAAATACGATTTTTTTGTTGTATATGTATTCTCATTGTTGAGTTTGATAATGTCCTGAGTGGATGAAAGTACTAACTCCAATCAAGTCTTTTCATTTTTCCTTTCGTGGCTATAATATATATATATATATATATATATATATATATATATATATATATGCATATATATATATATATATATATATATATATATATATATATATATATATATATACACACATATATATATATATATATATATATATATATATATATATATATATATATATATATATATTATGACGGGATTTGAGTGAATTCTATCTGGTAGCTAGGTGTGGGGATGTTGCTGGTCTGTAATCACTCAAGAAATCCCTCGTAAATTTAAAATATCACCACTAACGAATATATTATTCTTTTTGTCTGCTTCACTTATTGTTCATTTTTACCTCAATTTTAAACCACCTCTATTTTAACCACTTTTAATTTCCTCTCCAATCTAGCAGGATCTTAATTAAACACTAAAGACTGTCGTTTATTTAATACTTAAATAAATAAACTTAAATTCCAATATAATTACTTCCACACGTAATATCACAAAACACAAAAACCTAATTATAATAAGCAAAAGAAAAAGATGTTTCCAACACTGCACTGAATAGTTCTGTAAAGAAAAATACAAATTACAAGTGTAAGGAAGGGTAAGGAATGCAAATATCTACATGACTAAGTTAAGAAAAAGTAACCAAGGATAATGTAGAATAGTTAACATAACTGATAATAGATGACATTGAACACCCGATAATTTCATAGTTACACAAATAATTTTTACAGTGTTTTTTTTCTAATAATTATGACGTTCCGTCATAATATATATATATATATATATATATATATATATATATATATATATATATATATATATATATATATATTTGTGTGTGTATGTAAATGTGTGTTTATGTATTTGTGCAATTATGTCTGTATCACGACAGATTAAAAAAAAAAAAATATATATATATATATATATATATATATATATATATATATATATATATTTCTATCTATCTATTTACTAAGGAACTACACCCAATTTTGGGGCCTAGCCGACATCAAAACAAGGGAACAAAAGGGGGTTCTTTCCTCTCTCCACTCCTCCCAGCCTCACGAGGGATTCAGCCGAGTTTGGCTGGTACTGTTAAGGTGCCACAGCCCACCGTCACTCGTTATCTAACACAAATGAAGTTTCACACGCTGAATCTCTTACTGATGCTACCTCCGTGGCCGCGACCAGAGGAATCAGCAGGGCCTACCGGAACCTTGTCACAATCGCTCACCATTCATTCCTATTTCCAGGACGCTCTCTTGCCTCTCTCCCATATATCCTCCTATCATCCAAAGCTTTCTTCACTCCATCCACCCAAACGTAGGCCTTCCACTTGTACGTTTCCCATCAACTCTTGCATTCATCACATTCTTTAGCAAACAGCCTCTTTCCATTCTCTCAATATGGCTAAACCTCTTCACCACATTCATATCCACTCTAGCTGCTAAATCATTTCTTACACCCATTCACACCCTCACTACTTCATTTCTTACCTTATCTAAACGAGATACACCAGCCATACTCCTCAGACACTTCATCTCAAACACATTCAATTTCTGTCTCTCAGTCACTTTTATTCCTTACATCTCCGATCCATATATCACAGTTGATACCATCACTTTCTCACAAAGAACTCTCTTTACATTCATGTCTAATACTCTATTCTTTAACACTCCCTTCACTGCCCCTATCACTTTGCATCCTTTATTCACTCGCTGATGTACATCGGCTTCCACTCTACCATTTGCTGCAACAACAGACCTAAAGTACTTAAATTGATCTACTTCCTCAAGTAACTCTCCATTCAACATAACATTCAACCTTGCACCACCATCCCTTCTCGTGTACCTCATAATCTTACTCTTACATTAATTCTCAACTTCCTTCTCTCACATACCCAATCCAAACTCTGTCACTAATCAACCAATCTTCTCTTGCGAGTATGCAACTAGTACAGTATCATCCGTAGACAACAACGGATTTACCTCCCATTCATGATCACTCTCTTCTATCAGTTTCAATCCTCGACCAAGCACTCGAGCATTCACCTCTCTCACCACTCCATCAACAAAAAATTGAACAACCATGGTGACATTACACATCCCTGTCTCAGCCCCACTCTCACTGGGAACCACTCGCTCACTTCCTTTCCTATCCTAACACATGCTTTACTACCAACGTAGAAACTCTTCACTGCTTGCAACAACCTTTTGGCAATTCCATATAACCTCATCACATTCCACATTGCTGCATTATTAACTCTATCATACGCTTTCTCTAGATCCATAAATGCGACATACACCTCCTTACCTTTTGCTAAATATTTCTGGCATATCTGCCGAACTGTAAAAATCTGATTCATACATCCCCTCCCTCTTCTAAAACCACCCTGTACTTCTTAGATTGCATTCTATGTTTTATCTTTAATCCTATCAATTGTCATTTTACCATACACTTTTCCACACTCAACAAACTAAAACCCCTTAAATTACAACACTCATGCACATCTCCCTTACCTTTATATAGTGGTACAATACACGTACAAACTCAGTCTACTGGTACCATTGACAACATAAAACAAATATTAAACAATCTCACCAACCACTCAAGTAGTCACACCCCCCTTTTTTCAACATATCAGTCCTCATACCATCCTTACCAGATTCTTTTCCTACTCTCATTTCATTTAGTGCTCTTTTCACTTCCTCTCTTGTAATCTCTCTCTCATTCTTGTCTCCCATCACTGGCATCTCAACACCTGCAACAGCAATTATTTCTGCCTCCCTATCCTCCTCAACATTCAGTGAACTATTCTGCCAACATTTTCCTTGCCTCCTTTTAACAACCTTCTATTTCCATCTTTCACTGTCTCTTCAATTCTCGAACCACCCTTCCTTACTCTCTTCACTTCTTTCCAAAACTTTTTCTTATTTTCTTCATATGAATGACCCAATCCCTGAACAGACCACCAGTCAGCTGCCATCTTAGCCTCAGCTACCTTACGTTTTACTTCCAAATTTTTCTCTCTATATCTTTCATACTTCTGTAAACTATTACTCTGCAGCCATTTATCAAATGCCCTCTTTTCCTCTTCCACTTTTTTCTTCACTCCTTCATTCCATCATTAACTATTATTCCTCATTCTGCCTTGCCACACACATCACGTGCAACCCCAACAAAATCTTCTTTTACTAGCTTCCACTCCTCCTCTAAATTACCAATTTATCTCACTTTCGCTCTGTCATATGCCATTTCCAAACTTTCTTGATATTCACTTTTTACCTCTGGTTTTATTGACTCTTCAACCTTCACTACCTTGCTTTTACATCCTCCCACTCTATTCCCCCACTCTTTTGCTACAACTAATTTTCCTTCCACCAAAAACTTATCAGACATATTTTTAGCCATACCCGTAAACACGTGCACGTCTTTTAATCTTCCAAACATTCTTCTACTCATCAACACATAATCAATTAATCCCCTTTCTACCCCTCTTCCATTTGCCACTCTTACCCATGTATACTTGTTATTATCTTTCTTTAAAAAAAAAAATGCAACTTATTACCAGCACTTGCTCAACACACATATCTCCCAATCTCTCACCACTCTCATTTTCACCTGGTACGCCATACTTCCCAATGACACCACCTACCTCTTCGGCACCCACTCTAACATTTAAGTCACCCATGACAACTACATAATTCCTTCTACCCAGTCCTTTTACACTCTCTCTCTCTCTCTCTCTCTCTCTCTCTCTCTCTCTCGCACGTGTATGGTCACGGTTTAAAGAGCTCCTCTTTAAATATGAATTTTCCAACGATTGAACTAGTGAATTAGTTGGAAAAGGATTTCCCCTGATTGGTCAGTCTCTACTTTGTAGACACGTGATCAGTGGTAACTTCGTTAGCTCCGCGCTAAGTATTGTCATTCAGCGTTGGACACTTCAAGTGTACAGTTACCACTTTACTTTTGGAGGACGACATTATGTCACGTAGCGAAGACCAAATGGAACAACAAAACTCGGGCGGTATTGAACTTGTGCTACAACAGGTTTTAGAGCAGCTCAAGCAACAGAAGAGCGAGTTGAACCATTTGCGAGAGGAGGTGAAAGACAGTAACGTTTCTGTTAAATCTGAGGTCACCAAGTTGTTGGAGAAAGAACTCACGTGGAAACGTGAAGGTAACAAGCAGCAATATAATTTCAACTGTGACATTGATCAAGACTGTGTTCAGGCGTTGTGGGCTATTACCAACAATAAAATTGATTATGCTACAAATTTGCTAAAGGACTGCTCAGAAAAAATCAAAAAACGCAATAAACTTATACGCATTGCTGACACCTCGGAGGCAGGGTGGGATACAGTGAAATTATACGAAACGAATCCAGTTGCTAGTGACAGCGAAGATGAGTCCAGGATTAACAAAGCAGAAAACAGAGCTCTCAAGAAGAGGAAACAGGCAGTTACGAAAAGAGAAGCATCGAAAAAGCGTTCCCAAATTCCTACTGCCGGGCCTCTTATTTATCCTGGTCAGTTTAGTTCATCTCAGTCGTGGATGAGTCCAACTTTTGGAACGGGAGACAGTCATAATTTTCCAGGACCATCGGGTAATTTTCGTGCCTTCGGTGGAAGGAAAGGACCGTCGGGGTGCTGTTTCTCCTGTGGGAGCTTCCAACACTACAGAAAAGACTGTCCGCTCAACAAGTTCAACCAGTCGGGCGAGTTCAGCAGCAAACCTCAATAAATTAACAGATGAGTATGATTCTATTTTTAGTAACTGTGTTAATGATAATTTCACTACTGATTACTTTGAATATGAGTCAGGTCGTAAACAAATTATTGTGAAAGGAAGATTAAGAGACAATTTAAAATTTTGGAAAGACATTGGATCTAGTAACTTTATTATAGACATAATAGAAAATGGATACAGGCTACCGTTTTATTCTAAACCACGGTCAGCACAGTTAGATAACAACCTTTCTGCAAAGAAAGAACCAATTTTTGTTGAGGAGGCTATTTCGAACTTATTGGATAGGGGATTAGTTGAAAAATGTATAGAGCCGCCATATATTGTAAATCCTTTGACAGTTTCTATTCAAGCCGAGGGAAAAAAGAGATTGATATTAGATCTCAGGATAGTTAACCAACATTTATGGAAACAATCCATAAAGTATGAAGATCTAAGGTTAGTTTTAGAATATTTAAAGCCAAATTCTTTCACATTTAAGTTTGATATTCATAGCGCCTATCATTTTGTTTCAATTTATCCTCCACATACTGATTACCTGGGCTTTGCATGGCAAAACAAACAGGGTGAAAAACAATTTTTTAAATTTTTAGTACTACCGTTTGGAATTTCAACTGCACCATATTGTTTTGTTAAATTAACAAGGCCTCTTATCTCCAAATGGAGAGGTGAAGGAAAAAAGGTTATGTTATTTCTAGACGATGGCTTTGGTTGTAATGATACATACGATCTTTGTTTAGAAATGGCCAATTCTATCAAAAATGATCTGATTGCCTCTGGTTTTGTTCCAAATGTTGAGAAATCTCAGTGGGAGCCAGTACAAAAAATTGAGTTTCTAGGGGCATGTTTAGATTCTAAGGACTTTACTATTTCCATACCTAAAAAGAGAATCGATAAAGCTGTGAACACTATGTTAGAGATTGAAAATAGTATTAGACAACATAGGCGAGTTCATGTTAAAAAAGTTGCCAGTTTTGTAGGGCAGGTTATTTCTATGTCAATTGTTGTTGGTAATTTGTGCCAGTTCATGACAAGATATTTGAGCATAGATATTTCTTTAGCACCAAATTGGTCATATTTCATAAAGTTATCTACTCAGAGTTTGGAACAGTTATCGTTTTGGAAGAAAAATTTGACTGAAATCAATTGTAGGCATCTGAATCACAATCCTTCTTACACCAAAATTATTTATACTGATGCAAGTACAATAGGTTATTCTGGATATGAAGTGAATACACCAAATGGCATGGTTCATGGGGCTTGGGGCATTGAGGAGGCTGTGAAGTCTTCTACTTGGAGGGAACTTATGGCAGTATTTAAAGTGCTTAAAGCTTTAAGCATCGTTCTTGCTTCGAACAGGGTTAAGTGGTTCACAGACAACCAAGGTGTTTGTAGCATTATTGAAAAAGGATCAATGAAAACAGAATTACAAGATCTTGCTTTCAAAATTCATTCTTTTTGTGTTAAATATTCAATTATTGTAGATATTCAGTGGATTCCCAGGGAAAAGAACCAAATTGCAGATTACCTTTCTAAAATAATAGAAAGAGATGATTGGGGGTTATCTCCCTTTATAATTAATCTCATTATTGAAAAATGGGGTAAAATTGATATTGATTGGTTTGCTTCTCCTCACAATGCCAAGCTACCTGTATTTTATAGTAGATTCTGGAATGAGTTTTGTGCAGGGGTTGATGCATTTAGTGCAAATTGGAATGAAAAATTTGGTCTTTTTGTACCACCTGTTACACTTGTAACTAGAGTACTCTCAAAAATGTTGAAAGAAAATGCAAGAGGAATCATAGTTATTCCTGTATGGAAATCTGCTCCATTCTGGCCTCTCTTATGGAAGGGCAATAATTTTATTGAGTGTGTTGTGGACTGCATGGATCTGCCCACAAAGAAAGAATATTATGTGACATGTAGAAATGGTGCAGGGATTTTTGGAAATGAGGACCTGTCATTTAGAATGTTAGCATTAAAAATGATATGTTAAATCTGTTTCACCATTGTGAATGGTTAATGCTTTTACAAATAATGTTGTATTTGTTGGCGTGGCTGCCATTATAATTGCTAGACGGAGGAGTTGAGTGGTTTGCCCGTCTTGGCTGACAAGCCATTATAATATGTGATAAGATGGTAGAAGTAAATTGGAAGATTTTCTTTGTATAATATTGTTACATGAAGAAATGTATGCTAATTATTTGTTTTTCTCTAAATATGCTTTTCCAGTGTTTCTCTGATGATATTGAAGAGTTACCAGAAGTGCTGGCTGAGAGGGTGCCGCTTATCCCGGAACTACTGGTGTCAGCCCGAGCAGATAGTACCACAAAAAGTTATATGAATGCTTTTCAAAGATGGAGGTTTTGGGCATCTAGTAATTCCGTTGGAGAAGAGGACATCTTGCCGGCTAAGCCTTTTATATTTGCATTATATTTGTGTTCACTTGTCCAGAGTGCAAGTACTCCAAGTCCTGTGATTAAAGCATTTTACAGTGTAAAATATGTTCATGATTTATATGGACTGAAATCCCCTACAGAATCTACTCTTGTTAAGAATCTACTGGAGGCAGCCAAAAGAAGGCTTTCTCATTCAGTTGTAAGGAAGGAACCTATTACTTCAAAAATACTCGGTGACATGTATGATAGATTATTTCAAGTTGGAAATGTAAAAAACCAGAGAACTATTTGTGCTTGTCTTTTAGCTTATGCAGGGTTTCTCCGAAGCTCTGAACTGTTAAATATAAAATACTCGGATGTTGTCATAGATTCTTCACATTTATGTATATTCATAGAGTTTAGTAAAACTGATCAGTACAGAGACGGTGCTTGGGTTGTAATAGCCAGGACAGGTACCAGATTGTGTCCAGTAAGTAATCTGGAAAAATATATTTCATGGACAGGTTTGTCTGTTTCTTATTATAATGCTTATATATTTTCTAGAATTGTGTTCGAAAATAATACGTATCATTTAAGAAATATTGGTAAGCATATCTCATATACTACATTAAGAGGGTTGTTTATTGAAGCATTTTCACCACATGTTAAAGATATTTCTAAATATGGTTTTCATTCTTTGCGTGCAGGTGGAGCCACTTCGGCTGCAAATAATGGTATTAAGGATAGGCTATTTAAAAGGCATGGAAGGTGGAAGAGTGATAAAGCCAAAGATGGCTATATCAAAGATTCTCTTAAAGATAGACTTTTAGTATCACAAACATTGGGTATCTAATTTGATTTCATATGGGATTAAACGGTCAGATACATTATCACTTATTATTATTATTTTGATCTGGTACTCATTCTAAATTTCCCCGTTCTTTTAGATTCAGCAATGTCCAAGCGCTCCTATTCATATTAATAAATTGTTAATTGAGTATTTGTTTATCTGTTGTCCTAAAGTAGGGACGGTGAGGTCAGGGGAAATGAATTTTCCAACGATTGAACTAGTGAATTAGTTGGAAAAGGATTTCCCCTGATTGGTCAGTCTCTACTTTGTAGACACGTGATCAGTGGTAACTTCGTTAGCTCCGCGCTAAGTATTGTCATTCAGCGTTGGACACTTCAAGTGTACAGTTACCACTTTACTTTTTATTTTAGGAAATTAATTTCCGTTAGAACCAGATCAGAAAAATAACAGTAATTTTATGTAAATGTGTCGAGCTTCAACTAGAAACAAATACATTGTATTGTTTAGACATTCGTGGTTTAAGAACAAGATATGTGTAGCATATGTTTCCTTCAGATTGATTGATGTTAAGTTTGTGTTTATTTTCTATATGTAATGAAATATTGGTGATTGAAATGTACACAGCAATGTCCAAGCGCTCCTATTCATATTAATAAATTGTTAATTGAGTATTTGTTTATCTGTTGTCCTAAAGTAGGGACGGTGAGGTCAGGGGAAGGCTATTTTTCGTGGTTATAATAGTGGCTGACATAGAATGGTGATTAATTCTTGAAGTTGAATGTGCAGTGACAATGATAGTGGTATAGTGTTTACTTACACCTAATGTGAACATAGTTAATATAGCAATTCAAAACTGTTAAATCCGAGTAAGAGACCCCTGACCAAATTTTTCCTTTTCTGCGCATGCACAGTAAACACTTTATGACGTCAATACTCTAAAACTGTGTTGTTTCTCTCGAATACCGAATATCGTCTCTTGATACCTTGAAATAATGTAGTTATTATAGTGTTCATCTTACAAAAAACTAAATATTTCAATAAGAAAATTGAAATATGTATCCAGACACTGCAAATGAAGTAGGAGAAGAAATGCGGAGAGGAAACAGAGAGAGAGGCAATACTCTTTTATCGTCGCTGAACAGTCCTTCACGGCAAACACTTGCCAGATGCACAAAAAGCGAACTCCAAAAGCATTGCAGTCAACTAGGACTAAGAGGTATCTAGACGAATAAAGATGCCTTAATTGATAAACTAATGGAGCATTATGAAAATATTGGAGAAAATCATCCATCGCATGCTCCCAGCCAAGATAGAGACCGTGACTTACAGATATCAAACCCGGCACAGTTATATCAAAGGTTTGAAACTTTTGTTAGAGAGACAGAAGACAACTTCTATGTTATAAATAACTCTTTAGCCGATAAGGAGAGAATAATAGGATAGCTACAAACTAAATTATTCCTAGCTGAAGAAAAAATCAGACATCTACAAGAAAGCCTTCAAAATAAGTACGGATCATGTCCCTCTGAAGCCATCACTCCTCCATTGAATGGGAAAAATGTATTACTCATTGGAGATTCTTGTCTAAAGGAAGTTAAGTCTAGTGACCTTCAAGATAGTGTCATGGTAAGAACCCTACCAGAAGCAAATATGGACTTACTAAAATCTTGGGTAATGGAAAAGCTGGAACATTCACCTAAAGAATGCGTCATTTATTGTGGAACTCAAGATCTACTCGTCGAGGATATTACAGTGGAGGGAATTATCGACAATCTGGGCACCGTTATTACTGAACTCAAAGAGAAAAATCAAGAAATAGAGGTAAAGGTCTGTGAGCTTGTACCATCAATGAAAACAAATAATTTACCTGAAAGAATAACCGAATATAATACCAAAATGGAAGAATGGTGTAATAAAAATGGAGTTACGTTGATTAAAACACAAAAATTCTTCAAGCTAGGAACTGGCGACCTAGATATTAACTGTTACGATGGCCAAAATGATAAATGCTATGATTTACTTAATAGAGTAGGTACCATTAGATTGTTAGATGCTATTTCCTCTGTATACTTAGATCATTTTGTTTGTTCCAACTGGAAAGCTGTTAAATCAAATTTATGTAGTTTTAACAATAATATTCTCAGAACTAATACTATGGAAGATGTAAGTACAGAATTGTTGGCAAATCGAGTGAAAAGGGGAAGAAATATAACGAGGCCCCAACAAAATAAAAACAAGTATTTTAGGAAAGAGAACTTCTCTCGAGGGGGATATGCCAATTCTCAAACGCGTTCTAGATATAATAATGATAGTAATGGCTCAGGCTATACTTATAGAAATAACAAAACTGGCAACTATAGTAATCATCTTAATACTAGAGGTAATAGATATGGCTGTTATAACTGCGGTGATTTCAATCACCAACAATCGAACTGCAGATTTGATCATAAACTAAGATGTAACATATATTATGAATTTGGTCACAAAAGTAGATTATGTGAACAAAACCCCAACTACTAGGATCTTGGCCAGGAAGATAGTGCCGACAGGAAGACTTCTCCTAGATTCAGTGATATGTTAACGGTAGTCCATATTAATGCCCAATCCTTGTTAAGTCATAAACTTGAAATAGAACTTATGTTAAACGAACAAAACATTGATATTCTATGTGTTAGCGAAACATGGTTATACACTAATATAAGTGACGCATTTATAAATATTCCCCTGTATGATGTCTACCGTCAGGATCAAGGTCGGGGTGGAGGGGTATGTATATTTCTCAGAAACTATTTGAAGGTCACCGAAATAAATTTAACGATCGAAAAATGTGAGGGTGTAGAAGATAAGTGGATCTCGATTCAATATCGCAAGTTTCCTTCTGTTATTGTAGGATGCGTATATCGCCATCCCAAAGCACCGGCAACCTCTTTTGATTATATCTCCGATATTTTTAAAGATATTATTTTACGAAATAAGCATATATTTATCTATGGGGATTTTAATGATGATCTGCTAAAGACCGAGAATAAAATGTCTAAACTAATTAAAAAACTAAATTTCGATCAGATAGTAAGCAAACCTACTAGAGTTACTCCTACATCAGCGTCTTTAATTGATCTCGTAATAACAAATGCTAAACTTATGATAACAAAAATTGATATTATACCAAGCTTGGTGGCAGACCACGAGACAATCTTAACTCATCTGAATATTCGTAAGCCAAAAAAGAAACCTGTTTTAAAAACTTTTAGATGTTTGCAAAATTATTCTCCAGACTTTCTTTGTGACCTCCTCATGAATAACGTAAATATATTAAATGGCATTTTAAATACTGACAATGTAAACAACCAAGTTGGAACTTTAAACGACGTCTTTACAGCTTGTCTAAACATTTGTGTTCCGGTTGTAACGAAAGAAATCGTTCGTCCCCCTGCGCCCTGGATAACAGATGAAATAAAGCGAGACATGAAAGAAAGAGACAGACCGAAAAGTGAGTTAAAAAATCAAACTTTTAACATCTTTCTGAGAGAAAAACATAAAGACCTGAAGAAGAGAGTAAACTCAAAGTTAGCGGCAAGCCGTAAGCAGTTTTACAAAAGCGAATATCTGAAAGCTAAAGGCAATGTCTCTGCTACTTGGAAAATAACAAAAAATATGCTATTTAATGGTCAACAAACAGATAAGAGCTCTATGCTATTGCCAGCAGTAACTGATGTACACTCTAAGGCTGAAAAATTCAATGATTTTTTCGCTGAGGTCGAGAAAAAAACTTTCGAAAAAAACCCAAGAGGAAATTACGAAATATAATATCTCTACTGAAACAGTACGTAATATTCCAGTTAGAGAATTAGATAGTTTTAAGCCTACTCCTGTTGATTGTAATACTGTCATCTTAATTATAAAAAATCTTAAAAACACAAATGCTTTTGGATCTGACGGGATTAGCTGGCGTTTCATTAGGGATGGGTTATATATTATTGCATTTTACCTTACAGTTATAATTAACACATCCATAGCCACTAAACAGTATCCGGAGTTATGGAAAAATCCCCACGTAATTCCTGTTTTTAAGAGTGGTGATATGGAAGACGTCTCCAATTATCGTCCTATATCTTTGCTACCGGTATTTTCAAAAGTTCTGGAAAAAATAATTGCTATTCAATTAATTGATTTTTTAGAGACAAATGGTCTAATCTCACAAAGTCAACACGGCTTCAGGCCAAAATTATCAACTGAAACGGCTCTATTAAAAGGATCAGATAAGATTTATGATAACATGGATAATAAGAAAATCTCACTACTCCTTTTACTTGACCTCTCAAAAGCCTTCGATAGCGTGAACCATAATATATTATTTGATAAATGTACATCATTAAGTATAGATCCACTTTGGTTTATGAATTACCTACATAACAGATCCCAGTCAGTTAGAATGGGTCAAACTGTGTCGTCCCAAAAAACTGTAGAGTTTGGTGTGCCCCAGGGCTCTATTCTTGGCCCAATACTCTTTGCAATTTATGTCAATGATCTGGTCAAATCACTACCCGGCTGTTTTGTCATCCAATATGCCGACGACACCCAGATCTTAATTGAAGGAAATGTAAGTGAAATAGACGAACTAATTCATAGGGCAAAATGCATACTAAAGAAGGCCAAATACTACTTCTTAACTAATGGTTTGCTTCTTAATGAGAAAAAAAACACAATTCATTTTTATAGGTTCCCGACAATATATATCAGAAATTGGAGATAATGTACAAATAGATTTTAATGGAAATATGATTAAACCCATGAAAGCTGTAAAAAATCTAGGGGTTTATTTTGACATATATGACGTTTGAAACGCATATAGATGAAATTTATAAGAAAGTGATGGGCACTTTAATTTATTTAAATAGAGTAAAAGACTCATTTGATTCCTCTACGCGTAAAATAATTGTTCAGTCGCTGGCTATGAGTATAATCAACTACTGTTTAAGAATTTGGGGAGTAACTGGGTCTACACAAATGAAAAGGGTTCAAAAACTTCAAAACTTTGCCGCCCGAGTGGCTGTTGGTAATGTTAAAAAACATGACCACATATCCCCTTACCTCAAAAAATTAGAATAGTTAAAGATAAAAGACAAATATATCATAGATGTCTGTAATTTGGTATTCAAAACAATACGTAAAATAACTCCTGAATGGTTATACGATTTTCCAACAGTACACGCAGTTAATGGGGTTTCTACTCAACAGCATGAAAATCTATATGTAGAAAGGGCAAAAACAGAGATAGGCTCCCGCCAGTTTAGAGTTCGAGGCCCAGCATCATACAATAAAGTACCTGGCACAATTAAACAAAAATCCTCTCTCGCTGCTTTTAATGTAAACTTAAAGAAACTAATTTTAAATGGTCCCGATTAATGTAAGAATGTTATGCTTAATTGCCTTATTAAGGGTGCTTTTGAAGGCACTACTGTACTTCTATAGATGTTGGATTTAGTTTTAGATAATATTTATGGATAAGATGGCTTTTATTTACAAATTAAGATTTCCTTATAATCTAGTATGCATATTTGATTACTATGTGTTATTTTAATACGATTTGTACATGACTTGTTTTTAACACAACTTATGTGGTCTATGACAATGTATTTCAAAATTCGCCAAGAGTAATTTTTACTCACTATATTCTAAGTAAATACTTTCTGATTTCATGATATTCTTTTATTACTGATGAATTATTTCAATTACAAAGTTTTAGCTGATTTGTTGATTCTTAAAACAACTTTTGTATGCCTAAAATAACAAATATTTGAACTATTTGTAAGATGACTTTACTAATTGTAGCCTTATATTTTATGAATACCCAATGTAAATATTGGAAATAAAGAATTATTATTATTATTATTATCCTAGTTAATTCATTCCAGAATTAATTCCGCTCTTCCACACTTTTCTCACAACCTGGCCTATACACGCTAACAAAAGTGCAACATTCCCTACGCAACCTAACCCTTACTCACATTAACATAGGTGATATCTTCTTCCATTCCACTACTTTACTTGTCATCCACTCATTCAGCAATAAAGCCACACCCTCGCTTCACCAAACACCACTTCACCCTTCCCTTTTATCTTTGTCTCACACAAAGCCAATATATTCATCCCTGTATTCCTAAATATACTTCCAATCTCACATCTTTTACTTTCTATTGTACTACAACCACGCACATTCAGACACCCCAAAACTAGAGTGCGGGAAGCACTCAATCACCTCCCAACTCCACCTCTTTGATATCTCACATAGATAAGATACAGGAGAGGGGGCCCCAGTCCCCTCGTCCAGTCCGTTTTAGTTGCCTCTTACGACATACAGGGATACGTTGGCGCTATTCTAAGTGTTGTTATGCCCCCGCGGCAAGCCCCCCACACACAAACATACAGACACACACACACACACACACATATATATATATATATATATATATATATATATATATATATATATATATATATATACATATATGTATATATATATATTTATGTATAAGCATATATATATGTACATATACATACACACACACACACATATATATATATATATATATATATATATATATATATATATATATATATATATATATACATACATACATATAGGTAGTAGATTGGCCAGGTCACCAGCCACCCAATGAGATACTACCACTAGAGACTTACTGGGCCCTTTGACTGGCAAAACAGTACTACATAGCATCCTTCTCTCTGGTTACGGTTCACTTTCCCTTTGCCTACACATTTATCAAATAGTCTGGCCTATTCTTTACAGATTCTCCTCTGTCCTCATACACCTGACAACACTGGGATTACCAAACAATTCCTCTTCACCCAAGGGGTTAACTACTGTACTGTAATTATTCAGTTACTACTTTCCTCTTAATAAGGGTAGAAGAGACTCTTTAGCTATGGTAAGCAGCTCTTCTAGGAGAGGGACACTCAAAAATCAAACTATTGTTCTCGTCTTTGGTAGTGCCATAGCCTCAGTACTATGGTCTTCCACTGTCTTGGGTTAGAGTTCTCGTGCTTGAGGGTACACTCGGGCACACTATTCTATCTAATTTTTCTTCCTCTTTTGTTGAAGTTTTTATAGTTTATATAGGAAACATATATATTTAGTAGTAGTGAAGACTGAGCAGCCTGTCCCTGATGTATCATACTCATGTAAGATTTATATGAAATCTCAAGCAAACTGGAATGGGATTTCGCATGATCTTTTGGGCTTTAATTGGTCACAATTGTATAGTAGTGTTAATCCTGTTGTCTCTTTGAATGAGAACTTAGTCAGGATAATTGATAGGCGTATCGCTTCTCGTTTGTTAAGGTACTGAGTGACAAACCATGGATCAATGATGATTGTAAATGTGCTTATTTGGAGAATCAGGAGGCCTATCATCTTTGGAAAGGTAACAGATCAGATTTGACCTGGAATAAGTATACACAGTTTAGAGTTTTTGCTCAGAGAGTTTATACTTCCATTGAAAAGGAATACAATTTAACCATAAAAGAAACCCTTTCTGGTGCAACCCAGGAGCATAAGTGGTGGACTACCCTTAAATCTGCACTCTTTGGTGTAGATGCAACAATTCCCCCTTTACTTAAGCCAGATGGATCAGTCACTCACTGTCCAAAGGAAAAGACAACCCTTTTGGCAGATGTGTTTGACAGTAAGCAGAGTAATGAGAAACTCGAACTTCCTCATTTCTTTTTTGCAGAGGCTAAACTAGCTATTTTAGCTTTTCAATATCCTGGTATTTTTCCTTTGTTTTTTTATAAAGACTGCAAACTTCTTAACTCCAAAGTTATCTGTTACTTTGCGCAAGTTAGCAAGGAGAGGAGCTTTTAGCACTCGTTGGAGAATTGGTAATGTTACTCCACTCTGTAAATGTGTTTGTGGTAGCTCAAGTCCAACTGATTACCGCCCAATTTCCATTACTCCCATATTATATAAAGTTTTTGAGCATCTTTTGGTAAAACATCTTAATAGGTTTGCCTAGTTTTGCAATTTCCTAAATGCCTTGGAGCATGTGATGCCCTTCTTACAATCTCCAGTACTGTGCAGAAATCCCTTGATTTTGGTCAGGAGGTTCGTATGAATGGCGTTGATTTTAGTGCTGCCTTGAACGTGTTAATCATGAGGCCCTTGTTTTCAAACTCAAACTGTTTGGAGTAGGTGGGTCATTTCTCAGTATCATTATTTATTTTCAAGTAATTGATCGCAAAGAGTTGTTGTTGATGGGCACCATAGTGTGTATAGGAATGTGATATCTGGTGTTCGTCAGGGTAGGGTTCTTGGTCAATTACTTTTCATACTATATACACATGACTTGTGATTTGGCCTAGAAAACAAGATTGTTGCATATGCAGATGATGCTACTCTCTTTGCATGAATTCCATCTCCTGAATGTAGATCTGGGGTTGCTGAATGTCTTGATAGAGATCTAGCTTAAATTAGTGCATGGCGCAAATTATGGGGTATGATGTTGAATCCTAACAAAACTCAAAGTATGACTGTAAGTAGTTCATGGACAGTGGCTCCTCAACATCTGGATCTCGGCATTAGTAATCTTTCTTTAACTTTGTGTGACTCTTAGAATATTAGGTGTGATTCTTGACAGCAAATTTACTTTTGAGAAACACATTGCACAAAAAATAGCATATTGAGAAATTCTTTCAAGATATTTGGTGATCAATATATTCTGAAGAAGTGTTTTAATTCTTTCATTCTACCTTGTTTCGAGTATTGTTCTCATGTGAAGTCTTGAGCCGCTGATTCTCATCTTAATTTTTGGACATGAACGTAGGTTCTATTAAATTTCTTATTCCCGATCTAGATATTAATCTCTGGCACCGTCGTTCAATTAGTTCATTATGAATGTTGCATATTTTTTTTTTATAAATCCAGACAGTTCCATCCTGTCCGTAATACTAGGCATGCAGTTTATTCTAATAGTCAGGCCTTCTCCATCATGAGGCTCAATATTACACAGTACCTTAGAAGTTTTATTCCAGGTGCGTCTAAGTTTTGGAATGATCTTCGTAATCGGGTAGTTGAATCTGTAGAACTTCAAAAGTTCAAACTTGCAGCTAATGTTTTTATGTTGAACAGGCTGACATAAGTCCTTTTATAGTTTATGTATGAAAGATCTGTTTCAATATTGTTAATGTTTTTAAAATATTTTATGTTGATTGTTCAATACTTATTTTATGGTTTACTTATTTCCTTATTTCCTTTCCTCACTAGGCTATTTTTCCTTGTTGTAGCCCTTGGGCTTATAACTTCTTGCTTTCCCAACTCGGTTTGTAACTTAGCTAGTAATAATAATAATAATAATAATAATAATAATAATAATAATAATGTAACTGTTCTTAAAGTATTATATATTTCCTTGTTTCCTTTCCTGATTAGGCTATTTTCCCGGGTTGGGCCCCTGGGATTATAGCATCCTGATTTTCCATCTAGGGTTGTAGGTTAGCAAGCAATAATATTTTATATATATATATATATATATATATATATATATATATATATATATATATGTATATATATATATATATATATATATATACATATATATATATATATATATATATATATATATATATATATACTATATATATGCATATACTCTATATATATATATATATATATATATATATATATATATATATATATATATAAATATATATATTCATATATTTATTATATATATATATATATATATATATATATATATATATATATATATATATATATATCAGAGAACTAAAAAAATACTCTGCTGAGAAAAATACTAAAATACTGAAAATAAAATCTTAAAACGAGAGCGAAGCAAAACAAGAAAAACGGCTGAATGAAATAAAGACAATGAAATGAAGACAGAAAAACAGTAACTTTATTCGCAAGAAATTCCAGATCAAAAGACTTTGGGACAAACAAAACCTCGAAGTGAATATCTGATGATCTTTTTGCCTTTAAGTTTATAAGTTGAGGGAGAATATTGATGATTTATTTCCGAAATACAATTAAAATCTTGAAAAGTGTTTATAGTCACGGCATTGGATGGAAATGGGAGAATGGAGATTCATTTGCTATCATGTGATTTCATATATGCTTCGGATTATTATAAAGAAGACATTAGTGACAACAGTGAAAAGTTCCAATTTTGCAATCGTTAATGATCATTGTACAAGATAAAGTAAATACTTTTGCTATTCTTCATTTATTCAAGTGCATAACTACATTGTAATTGTACAGATATGAGGCAAACACCTTTTGCATTCGTAATGTGAAAAAATGGGATACTTCCGCTTGTGTACAGACATCATCAATCACAGGAATGTTATTGAAATTTTCAAAGAAATAATTAAAACATTTGTTTAAAAATTCCAGTTTATTAATACAAAGAAACATCTTATTTCCTTTCCTCATTGGGCTATTTTTCCTTGGTGGAGTCCTTGGGCTTATAGCACCTTGCTATTATTAGCTTAGCTAATAATAATAATAATAATAATAATAATAATAATAATACTAATAATAATAATAATAATAATAATAATAATAAAGCCATGAAAGGTAAAAATAAAAATATCTTGGTAGAATACAGATGTTGCAGTCCATTTCAGAGAGCAGATTCTTCCACTTCTATCTCACGCTAGATAAAAGTCAATCAACAAAAGGGAGCAAGTAAATAAAAGGGGTGTCATCTGAATGAAAATATATACTACATGCACATGCAACAGGGTTGTAAGCCAGTCTTCCAAGATATTAAGGAATATTAAGGAACAGACAAATCTGTATTTTTTTTTTCCGACGTTTATTTACAGTTTTTGTCCGGGGAAGAATGTTCGTAATTTGATGATACTGAATTCCGTTTCTCGATTGATTTTCTGTTGTCCTTTGATTTTCTTTTGTCTTATTATAAATTTATTATTGGCTTATCTCTGGGCATAATCTTTATTAACCCTTTCACTGCCATTGATGATTTCATCAAAATTTTAAAATGGAAGGCATCTTCTGAGATCACCCAAACCATAGGAACTTGGTATTTATTGGAAAGGTCTTGATGAGAGTTTTCCAATAAATATTAATAACACAGGATTTGTGTAATCATGAAATATATTTCTACATCAGAAGTTTTGCTGAATTCACCATGGATAGTGAAAGGGTTAAATTATCTATTATTATTATTATTATTATTAAATGCTAAGCTACAACCCTAGTTGGAAAAGCATGATGCTATAAGCCCAGGGGCCCCAACAGGGAAAATAGCCCAGTGAGGAAAGGAAATAAGAAAATAAGGAAAAATAGAACATTTTAGGAATAGTAACAATATTAAAATAAATATTTCCTATTTAAACTATAAAATCTTTAACAGAACAAGAGGAAGAGAAACTAGATAGAAAAGTGTGCCCAAGTGTACCCTCAAGCAAGAGAACTCTAACCCAAGGCAGTGTAAGACCATGGTACAGAGGCTATGGCACTACCCAAGAATAGAGAACAATGGTTTGATTTTGGAGTGTCCTTCTCCTAGAAGAGCTGCTTACCATAGCTAAAGAGTCTCTTCTACCCTTACCAAGAGGAAAGTAGCCACTGAACAATTACAGTGCAGTAGTTAACCCCTTGGGTGAAGAAGAATGGTCTAGTAATCACAGTGTTGTCAGGTGTATGAGGACAGAGGAGAATCTGTAAAGGATAGGCCAGACTATTCGGTGTCTGTGTAGGCAAAGGGAAAGAACCGTAACCAGAGAGAAGGGTCCTATGTAGTACTGTCTGGCCAGTCAAAGGACCCCATAACTCTCTAGCGGTAGTATCTCAACGGGTGGCTGGTGCCCAGGCCAACCTACTACCTATGTATCCTTTTACTTTTATTTTATTTAATTATTTGTGACGCACTTCTGATAGGCGCTGCTGCTTCCTCTGGTCGCCTTGGTGACTGGCGAGGCAGTCGGAAATTCAGTATAATTATGAAGTTTCATTTGAGGTTGATAACGGGGAAGGGTGGGCTTTAGCACCGTGGGAGTACCAACCAAACTCTGCTGAATCCCTCGTCAAGCTGGTAGGAGCCAAGAGAAGAAAAGTCTCTTTTCATTCTTTTTTTTTTATGTCTGCTACCCCCATGGTAGATAGAGATTTATTGAATCATTTATCTATTTCACTTATCTGAAAACATCTATCAGCTTCAATACAAAAGGTGTTGCTTCTTGAATGTTTATGCCGCCTAGGGCAGGAGCGTTAAAACACACACATACACACGGATATGGTATTTATGGTGTTCTTGTCGTAATGGAAAATAAAGAGAGTAAATTCGAATTGTGTTTGGAAAGGAAGTCTATTTAATGAAAACATATCAATTGTATAAATATATATACTTAAAATGAAATATGGGAATGAACAGAGAATGTTTGTTGATGTAGAACAGAGAGTTAAAAGATAGCCTTGATAATAGACAGAATTAATTTGGGGGGGGGGATATCTGGTCCTATGTGGGGAAGAGAGGAAGTTAAAATTTATAGATGTGTACGAGTATGAGGTGTAAATGTGGTTATTATAGTATGTTATCAAGACAGACAAGTTTGATTATTAAAAAAAAAGTGCCGTATCAGAAGAAAATGGAAGAAAATGTGTCAGAGTTTAAACAAAGCAATTAAGGTGGTAGAAGTATATAAGATTTTTTTTACGAATTAAAACAGCAAGAGATGTAATGGAAATAGATCAGTAAAGAAGACATAATTTTTTACTTACAATTTCAAAATAAGAGACAAGACTATTCATAAGAGGTATATGGGATTGATGAAATATTTAAAAAAGATGTTTTCATGAAAATGGAGGATGAAAGAGTTTCAAATCATACCCAAGAGGAGAAAGGCTGGACCCAAATTAGGAAAGTGTAAAGTTATGAGGATAACTAAACACGGGACTATAAAACGAAAAATGTTAATACAGAAAAGGAAATAATGTAAACATGATTCTTATTAATATTTCAAAGTAAAATATAGAAAAAAAGATGCGAGATGAAAGAAATATTCGAGAAAAGCTACGATGATCTATAAGAAGATCTACATAAATAATGTACGACACGAAAACTACAGAAACTACACATGAGATGAAATAAAACTTTTAGAAAACCTACAAGTATCAGCAGAAGGAGACTTTTAAAGACAAAATAGAAGACGATCTAAGGAATAATATGAGCAACACTGATAACTCAATCGAGTATAGGTACTGAATAATCCCCTCGAAATGGGTCATTTGGAATTCATTAACTCCATATGTTATTGGAAATATAAGTCTCTCTCTCTCTCTCTCTCTCTCTCTCTCTCTCTCTCTCTCTCTCTCCCCCCACATTTTAGCAGAACAATCGTGTGTATATATGTGTTCATGTCTCTTTCTCTTTAAGTTTTTTTCCTACGAAAAACTTTGGAAAGTAGTCAGAGAATATGGAATAAAGTCGTAGACGTCCCTCGTCCTCTTCCGTCAAGGAAATTGAATTGAAGGGAGAAGGGAAAAAAGAGAAAGAGAGATAAAATGTCTTTATTGGGCGAATACTTTTCAGGTAGTAGCTTCCTTTGATGTAACGTCATTTCTGATATTTGACAATACACTGAACAAAACGGAAATTGTATTTGCTATAAAACGTAAATGAATTGAAAAAGGACACTCAAAATAGATATGGAAAAACTTGATATGTATAAGATACCTAGTGATCGTTTTCATTTAACAATTTAGAAAAATATTCAATAGCTGCAGAATAACTAGACTTTATGATGCACATGCCAGTGGTCCACATCAAGATTCTTATCTTCTTGCTAGGCTTACTTCATACATGTGCCTCCTTTGAGCAAAGGCTTATGCTGCCAAAAATCCAATCTCTATAAACCAACAAATTAATTATTTGCTATTCATGAAGAATACTGTGTTATTAATTGGATACGTGTCACGATTGGTATTGCGGGAAAGCTGCATAGATGTCTGAAGAAAAATATGTTGAAGTTAATGTTGGATTAGTAAAATTTATTTAGAAAGGATGACTAGGCCTAAATGTAGTGACCAAACTCTCCTATTTCTCTTTGCGAGAGAGTATTGACAGCTTATGTTTACTAGCAGCTCTGGCGAGGAACAGTGTAGTCTCAATTAAAGAAGCAGGTCAAATATTAAAGGAAGTGTAAAATAATCCAGAAAGATATATCCCTGACATTTCAAGGAAGGTGAGATTATTTAAAATGTTGGTCTTTTGGTGTTCTTTTTCTTTATATATTTGATGTTTTTGTAGTCTTAACCTTCTGGCAAATGAGAAACCATCAAAATATATCTTATGTTGATTTAGTTTCTTGCTAATTTATCTTTTCTTTAAAAGTGTTTCCCGTGGGTAATATATTTCTGGAAATAAAATATGCGTTAAATGTCCTTTTTTTCTCTCCATATATTACTACAGTTAAACATTAGATTTGATTCTTTCTGTTTATCTCCTTATTATTTTCCCCAAAGCCTTCTGTTTACTACAGATAACTGGTTCTACAGATAAGTAAAACACTGGCCAGCATAAGTATCATTGGCAGTAGTTTATGCTACTAAGACCTTAAGAGCTTAATGGGTAACTTGTGAGATGCTGTGGTACATAGGAAGTAGTAGGACTGAGTGGCATTTAGAGTATGCAGAGTACTAGAGAGATGTTCCAAATAAAAGTGTGATTGGGATAGCTGCATAGCATAAAGTGGAATATGGCAGAGAAGGTTGGTAAAATTATAAGAGCATAGCTTCGCTTCGTAACCTAAGAAGGCTTTTGGTAAGATTTTGATGTAAGAAACTTGATAGAAGGATTGAGTTTGAAAAAAGGGCCTCGTGATTAACAAGGTCAAGGGCAGCACTAAAATGAAGTCCTATCATATGAACACAATCAAGGGAGTTCTTTAGGCATACCGCATTGGAGATTGTAAGGAGGGGATCATATGCTCCAAGGCCTTTACGAAGGCTAAATTGCAAACCTGTTTAGACGTTTAAAATTTCCAAGTTTTGTACTACGTTCATAATGTTCAATTAAGTTTCTAATTTTCCTGAACTGGGTGTGGTTTTGTGTGTGTGTGTGTGTGTGTGAGAGAGAGAGAGAGAGAGAGAGAGAGAGAGAGAGAGAGAGAGAGAGAGAGAGAGAGAGAGATATTACATTGTCCTTGTCAATGCAAGTAATTTTAAGATGGCCACTGTGCAAATAAGGAAACAAAAATAATCATTTACTTGTTGTAAGTAGATTTAGTTCAAGTATATAAGATATATTCTTTTAAGCAAAGTGAGTCAGAAGACAGAGGGAGTGACTGATTGACAGACTGACTTATCTGGAAAATCGTTAAGGAATTTAGAATTTTAAACAAGATCATCAGTTACCCGTAACCTTTCAGGAATTAACAGAAGAAAATACATTGAGCCAAGTTCATGGAAGGTTGTTTTTATTTCTTATTTTAGCATTTCAGAGATAATATGATTTAGTCATTGAATGGTTGAGTGACCGATGATTGATTAGTAAGACTGAGGTAAGTCCTGATCTTAACATGATCACCATCGGTATTGTTAAGAATATGATGATATATTTGTAACAAAATATGATGAGTTTCTTAACATCAACGCAATGTGATGGTAGATCTTGCATGAAGTCTGAGATATCACGCACAATAAAACATTGCTTTAGGGAGAAAAAGTAATTCTTCCAGGAAGCAAACTTAGAAAGGTTAATGCGTAAATAGGTCTCAGAATGGACGTTTAGAATGGAGAAAGCTCTTGTGGAAAAGCAAGCTCTTGTCTATGGAGTGACCATGTCATTCGTCTGTTTCTTATATGTGACAGAAGTGAATCCTATCGTAAACATGTAGTAGTGGGAAAATTAATAAAAATTTGAAAATGATTATGGAAGAGACTTAAAAGATAAAAAAGGGTGATTACAGAATGAAGAAAAAGCATAATGAATTGATAAATACTCAACGATCATTTGTGTAGGCAATTGTTGGCTCTGCAAAAATTGTCAAAGTGAAAATAAAGATATGTTCCTCTAAGTCAGCATCTCCAAAGTTTCCTTACCCACGAGTAAAAAACGATCTCCAATAAAACCAAAATCCTTAGAGGCCTTCTATGATTATTTTAAAATCTATAAGCATTTAAATATTACGTTTTCTTATTTTCATCTGCTATAGATGTCAGTCCTTAATGTCATAATAATGTCAAGGAAAACCGTTTTAGTCCTACATTGAATCTCCTGAAGAATGATAAATAATTATTTATATAATGACGATTCTCCTCAGGTACTAGACGTAAAAAAAAAAGTATTATTTCCCAGCTTAGTGACTTTAGCACCCCATATGTAAAATAGATTAAATCTCATAGTAAGCAGTTAATACCTAGAAAACCAGAACCATTAAAATTTTGCAATGTAAGGTATAATAAGTTTTAAATTTATGAAATTCCTCATGAAAAGTTAATTAATAAGAGGTTGTGGTAGCTTATTTTTAAACGGTCCTGACTGGCATTCTGCTGGACGGGTGATCGAGTTACGCTCAAACTTTATAGTTTGGTAATGTCTGCAACCTCATCATCCTTGAGACTTGATTGATATAGGGCTGGGATGGTGTGAGTAGGTCTTCGCAATGAATCAGCATTGTCACTGTTCCTTGCCTGTGCTATTCATGATCGACCTTTAAACCTTACCATAGATCTCATTGGATTTTTTTTAGAAGAGGAGGGATTTCCGCTTATCAGGTTAACCAACGCCCAAATCCAAGGTCTCCTAGGGAGAGAATCAGGCATCTTAACAAATCCCACATCACCGAAATATGCCGATAAGGCATTCCAAAAGAAAGACTCGTGTAACTGAAAAACCATTCAGTATAGAAATATCCTGGGAAGATAAACTGTCAGCAATATTTCCGACGAGCAAATTCTGTTTTCTATTTTTGGGGATCGAAAAAGATAATGTATTGTTTTGTTCTCGCAAATTTTAGTCTAAATAGGAATTAGTAATCTTGTATCCAGTTTGATATTTTTTTTAGTCAATATAAAGTTTGACACTGATAGTATTGTTAATACAGGCAATGGATGGTTAGAAGTGTTTACACACACATACATATAAGAAGGTATTCCATTCTTTATGATGATTGTTTACCCAACATTAATAATTTGATTTATAACAGTTGGCAACAGCATTGGGATGGTTTGGTTGAAAATGAAATGCGAGAGGTAACGAATGTTATAATCCCCTGAAAGTATAACATGACCCGAAAGTGGGAAAATACTCTTTGTCGTCTCCGCATTGGTCATACTCGGTTGACACATGAATATCTGCTTACTGGCCAATACCAGTCATATTGCGACGACTGTTTGGCACCATTGACAGCGAAACATTTGTTGACCGAATGCCCTACTGATAGTACTGAAAGAAATAGATATCTGTTTGGGGCTCGAGGTAAGGATGGCAGGTTTATCCTAGCCAAGATTCTTAGACATGATGTGTCCTACCGTACTAGCGGTATTTTTAGCTTTACTTCAGAAGCAGGTGTTCTTAAAGCTATTTAACATTTAAAATGGCATCTTTGCTTTCATGGTTTTTATTGAATATTCTTTTATTCTTTATTTATTATGCCAGAAAACCTCAAATCAATCAATCAACTTGAGTAATCTCTCTTATAGTTTCATTCCTAATCCTGTCCTGCCATCTGAATCCCATTATTCTTCTGAGGGCTTTGTTTTCAAATCTACAAAATCTGTTGGATACTGTTTCACTGTCATACCGCAACTCATGTCTATACAGTCACACTGATCTCACTAAACTTGTATATAGCCTGATTCTTATATGTAATTTCAGCTCATTTCATTTTCAAACTTTACGTAACCAAGCCATTGTCTGATTGTTTTTTTTTATCTTTCATTAGACTCTAATTCTAAACACCCAGTATTAAAGATCATATTTCCTAAATATTTAAAGGATTCCACCTAATTAATCCTTTCTACTTCCAATGATATTTCATCTTCCATTGTATATTCCGTTCTCATCATCTCTGTCTTTATTCTATTCATCTTGAGCCCACCACATGCGATATTTCTTGCATTCTGGCGTTTTGCTGATATAGTCCGATATATATATATATATATATATATATATATATATATATATATATATATATATATATATATATATGTGTGTGTGTATATATATATATATATATATATATATATATATATATATATATATATAGAGTGTATATATTTATATATATGTATGTATATATATGTATATATATATATATATATATATATATGTATGTATATATACATATACATAAATATATGAGTGTGTGTTTGTATGCAATTATGTGCATACCCCCCCCCACACACACACATATATATATATATATATATAGATATATATATATATATATATATATATATATATATATATATTCATATATATATATATTTATATATATATATATACATATACATATATATATATATATATATATATATATGTATATATATATATATATATATATATATATATACATATATATATATATATAATTATATATAAATATATATATATACACAGAGAGAGAGAGAGAGAGAGAGAGAGAGAGAGAGAGAGAGAGAGAGAGAGAGAGAGAGAGAGGGTTGGTGTGATGCTGCGAATGACATACTCGAAAGGATACTAGCTAAATAAAGAGTTAGGTCTTAGACGAACAGGGATGAAAGCCAATCAGTTACTCTCAAGCCAATGGAAAAAGCAAAATATTTTGGACCTTTTTTTAATACTCCGTTCTCATCAGGTTAACAGAGAATATTATTATCATCTGCTTTGAAAGTTGGTTTATGTTTCAGAACGAAATTATGAACTCAATTTCAACATCTAAAGAGTATTGGAGGCGACTTAGAAATGATGTAAAGTACTTTCGACGTTTGATTACAGCGTAAGCATTAAAGGATAAAAAGTGTGCTTCTAAATATCATATTTACGAGATATTCATAATATCTAAAATATTTCAAACATGGATACGCTGAATATATATTGACTGAATTACCATCACTTTTATAATTCCAACATTGAATAGTTCGGGCTTAAACTGGAGCAGAATCACGCGAACCGGGGTTGGCTCTGTATGATAGTAATCAACACAGAATTGGGAATATCGTTGTTTTACAGGTTATTCAATAGTAATATTATGAATCACATATACAAACACATCTATATATACATATATATATATATATATATATATATATATATATATTTATATATATATATGTATATATATATATATACTGTATATGTATATTTATGTATATAGATATATATATATATATATGTATATATATATATATATATATATATATATATATATATATATATATATATACTGTATATGTATATTTATGTATATAGATATATATACAGTATGTATATATATATATATATATATATATATATATATATATATGTGTGTGTGTGTGTATATATATATAAAGTACAGGTTATATATATATATATATATATATATATATATATATATACACATACATATATATATACATATATACATATATATATATATATATATATATATATATGTATGTATATATATAGATATATATCTATGTATATAATCATATACATATATATATATATGTGTCTTCATATATATATATATATATATATATATATGTATATATATATGTATTTATAGATATATATCTATGTATATAATTATATATATATAATATATATATATATATATATATATATATATATATATATATATATTTATGTATATATATATATATATATATATATATACACACACATATATATATATATATATATATATATATATATATATATATATATACTTATATATTGTGTGCATGAATGCTGTGTATGTGTATGCTTATATATTTATATATGTGTGTACACTTTTGTGTGTATTTGCAAAGTTTGTTTGTGAACTTGCATATAAAAATTATATTATATGTTTTATCAAGACTATTGCGTATTTTACGATAATAAACACCTAGCAGTGTGAAAATATATACCTTATCGTGGTAATCAAGAGGATTTTTTTTCCCCTTATCAGAGGTATTTCATGTTTCTAACGATTTTGATGTCCATATGTACCTGGAAAATCATAGGTTTTAGAGGAGGCCTAAATTCATTGCTATCTATTTCCTTAAAATTAATTATTAAGATCATGACACCGCCCATTCCTCCTACCTTACGCTAACGCTGCAAGATTACTAAGGAATACTTACATTATCAGAAGACGAGTAGTAGTCTTTTGGCGTCAGTTTGCCAACTAAGACAAATTTTGCTTCAAGCAAGCGCAAAAAAGATGCTTATCTTGGATAGGATGCATAGAAAGAAACCGTTTAACACTAAGAGAGAAGTCAATAAAAAGGAACACCAAGTCTTATTTATGAACATTGCACAATAACTATACCACGTACTGCCCCTTTACTCATATGCATTCCTCAAAAATTTAAGTATTGAGACCTCAGGAATTTCCAGTTTTCTTCTCAAATATTAATTATATTTGTATTCTTAAGTGTTCTACCTAACCAATCAGTATCAAAAGCTTCCGAACTTTTTTTTATTTACACTCAACATTCAAATTGTACATTCATAAAGCCGAACTGAACGACAATGCCTTGCTTTCATTCCAACTTTGTGTCCTATTGGAACTTCTCTTCTTTCCAAAATTTCTGGCAATATCCTTCTTCCTTTATCGCTTCTCCCTACAGCAATCAAAAGCATTTACTTCCAAATAGCTTGGTATAAATTTTGCAATTTTTCAATAGTTATTCGACCTAAATTTATGCTTAAGTTCATTCTTTTATACATAGAAGTATGCATTTAATATGAAATTATTTAGTGATGATAAAGATACACAAGTTTTCAAATTTAGATCAACTCATATGGCCAGAAAATTGAATAACAGCGATGGGTTATTGTCATTGCCTTTAACTGAAAATAATAAGTGCTCATTGTTAGAAGAAAAATTAAAACAAAGAAACACAGAAAAATTCCCCCACACATAATTACATTCACTTATCCACTTTCTGTTTCCATTTGCTCTCATGATTTTTCCCCTGTTCGTATAACATTTTAAATTGATAATTGTTCGGACATTATAGAATTCTTTCAGTAGTTTAAGCTGTTTTTAGTGGTAGAAAATTTTTAATTTTTATTGTAAAAATATTTTTGACTAGAAAGACTCTCCCCTTCAGATACGAAACGCATTAAGATGAAAGGGATAGAATAAGAGTCATATATGCGTATAGAATTTTTATATTTCTATTATCGTTCTTACGACTGCATTGGAAATATGAAATACCTTGAGAAGCAAATTACTTTAAAACCAGAATCATAGGTTTACCTTGAACATTGAATATGTTTGTTTACTTAATATAGAGTGAAAATAACAGTACAAGAGGATGAAATGTATATTTCTAAAGAACTATGTAAACTAAAGGTGATCGACTATATGGGAGAGAGAGAGAGAGAGAGAGAGAGAGAGAGAGAGAGAGAGAGAGAGAGAGAGAGAGAGAGAGAGAGAGAGATTGTGTGAATGTACGTTTATGTGTGTGGAAGTTTTGTATTGTGTAACAAATGTTTCAAACCTAACCAAAGGTATTTCAGACAGAAACAGAGATGGCCATATTATGGGAATGACTCTTATGCACTAGTGTAATCCCATAAAACATTGAATTAGCAATTGAAACAATATAATGTTGCAGCTATAGTTTTTTAGATTTATTACCCAAACATGCAATTTGAAAATGAACATTTCCATACTACAGTCATTGATAATTCGAGAGAGTCACCATTTCCAAGATGGCCGCCATAACATGTAGGAAAAAAGTTTTTGTGTAGTAACGAGATCTTCGTAATTCCAACTGACGGATAGATACATAAATTCAGAGAAGGGGTTTATAATAGTATTGAAGATTAGTTAAAGAAAACTCGTTTTTAATTTATTGCTTAAAAGCAAGGAACACCCGCGTCGAATCAACTTAAAGAAGCTTTCTTCTTTGATTGTCAACCTGCTGATACATTCGCTCAATTGTGAATAATTTAGAAGTCAGATATTCAATGCTGAAAACCTATGAAATAACGAATTAGGAACAAAGCATCCTTAACTGACCATAGGCTTCCAAAGACTCCAAATACTCGGGCATCGCTTTCGCGTAGACTTGAGCTGATGCAATTTGCAAGACTCCATCTCTTGCAAATCGAATTGGTTTTCCTTTAAGTCGAGTCAAAGGAAAGGAGCTGATATCGTCGATACTGTGAATGACGATGAGAAAGGATTCCTAGAGATAAAAGAAAAAAATAAATAAATAAAAATAAATTCATTATAATCTCGAGTGAAATATAAATGGAAGAATCAATAAAAAATAGACAACGAAAAATATGTATAGGTTAAAAAAAAAATCTATATCATACAAAAGTTTATAGAACTGCTCAGTAAAGGGATAAGAAAATAAGGTATATCAATTGCATCTTTTGAGAAATATGCACTCATATTTTTATAGAATATTGATGAGCATTTTGCATATATTATTATTATTATTATTATTATTATTATTATTATTATTATTATTATTATTATTATTATTATTATAATTAGCTAAGCTACAACCCTAGTTGGAAAAGCAATATGCTATAAACCCAAGGGTTCTAACAATGAAAATAGCCCAGTGAGGAAATAAGGAAATGAATAAACGATATGAGAAATAATAAACCATTGAAATAAATTATTTTATAAACAGTAACCACATAAAAACAGATATTTCATATTTAAACTATAAAAAAGACTTATGTCAGTCTGTTCAACATAAAAACATTTGCTGCAAATTTTAAATTTTGAAGTTCTACTAATTTAACTACCCGATTAGGAAGATCATTCCAAAACTTGGTCACAGCTGGAATGAAGCCTCGTGATGGAAAATGCCTGACTATTATAATTAACTGCATGCCCAGTATTACGAACAGTACGGGGCTGTCTGGGAAAATCTGAATGTAAAGGATGATCAGAACTATGAAAAATCTTATGCAACATGCATAAGGAACTAATTAAACGACGGTGTCAGAGACTAACATCTAGATCAGGAATAAGAAATTTAATAGACCGTAAGTTCCTGTCCAACGAATCAAGATGAGAATCAGCAGCTGAAGACCGGACAGGTGAACAATACTCAAAACAAGGTAGAATGAATGAATTAAAACACTTCTTCTGAATAGATTGATCACCTAAAATCTTGAAAGACTTCCACAATAAGCCAATTTTTTGTGCAATTGAAGAAGACACAGAACTAATGTGTTTCTCAAAAGTAAATTTACCATCGAAAATCGCACCTAAAATTTTAAAAGAGTCATACAAAGTTAAAGAAACATTATCAATGCTGAGATCCGGGTGTTGAGGATCCACAGTCCTTGACCTACTTACAATCATACTTTGACTTTTGTTAGGATTCAACTTCATACCCCATAATTTGTACCATGTACTAATTTTAACTAGATCTCTATTAAGAGATTCAGCAACCCCAGATCTACATTCAGGAGATGGAATTCATGCAAAGAGAGTAGCATCATCTGCATGTGCAACAAGCTTGTTTTCTTGACCAAACCACATGTCATGCGTATATAGTATGAATAGTAATGGGCCAAGAACACTAGCCTGAGGAACACCAGATATCACATTCCTATACTCACTATGAGGCCCATCAACAACAACTCTTCGCAATCTATTATTTAAAAGTCAATAATGATGCTAAGAAACGACCCACCCACTCCCAACTGTTTCAGTTTGAAAACAAGGGCCTCGTGACTTAGACGGTCAAAGGCAGCTCTAAAATCAAGGCCAATCATACGAACTTCCTGACCACAATCAAGGGATTTCTGTACAGCATTAGAGATTGTAAGAAGGGTATCACATGCTCCAAGACCTTTACGAAAACCAAATTGCAAACTAGGGGACAGATGATTACCTTTAGCAAACTTATTAAGACGTTTTGCCAAAAGACGTTAAAAAACATTAGATAATATGGAAGTTATGGAAATTGGGCGGTAATCAGTTGGACTTGAGCTACCACAAACACATTTACATAGTGGAGTAACATTACCAATTATCCAACAAGTGCTAGAAGCTCCTCTTCTTGCAAACTTGCGCAAAATAACAGACAACTTTGGAGCTATGAAATCTGCAGTCTCTATGAAAAACAATGAAAAAATACCATTTGGATCTACACCTCCATAAGCGTCAAGGTCCATCAACAGAGCTTTAATTTCACGAGATCGAAAAGCTACACTAGTTAGTTTTGCCTCAGGAAAACAGGGATAAGGAAGTTCGAGATTCTCATTACTCTGCTTGCTGTCAAACACATCTGCCAAAAGGGTTGCCTTTTCCTTTGGACAGTGAGTGACAGAGCCATCTGGTTTAAGTAAAGGGGGAACTGTTCCATCTACACCAAAGAGTGCAGATTTAAGGGTAGTCCACCACTTATGCTCCTGGGTTGTTCCAGAAAGGGTTTTTTATGGTTAAATTGTATTCTTTCTCAGTTAAAGCATAAACTCTCTGAGCAAAAGCTCTAAGCTGAGTATAGTTATTCCACATCAAATCTGATCTATTACACTTCTATTTACCCCAGGATAAATGTATCTATACAGTTAAACAATAGAAATGAGTTCCGAAAAGAAATGGCTGCTGAACAACTCGATCTTTACTTCAGGGTTTCAAGATAGAAGTTTTCAGTTTTTGAAACCTTGTCTAATTTGAACTAATATCAAGAGTAATCAAAGATTTCAGACTTACGGCAATGAATATTGCCAACATTTAACTAAAGTCTACGGACACCGCCTCGTACTTTTCATATGTTGACTGTGCAGTAAATGGTGAAAAGTGCAATGTTTATCCAGAATCGTGATCTTGATCCGCATCATCTCCAAAATTTCATGGTTTCTTCCGATGCATACTATCTATTCCGTGTTAAAATTGGGTGAAAATTAAATGTGTCAATCTGTTTTGAGGTAATCTTCAAAATTGTGAAAAATGCAAATGCGGATCTAATATCCGTTCCAGAACCAGATCATCTTCAAAAGTCAAAGGAGTCGTCCATGGTCTTAGTTCTATCTATGGTGGAAATTTTGTGAAAATCTGTCATTCTGTTTTGGTATAATCTTTAAAATTGCGAAAAATGCAAATCCAGATCTAGAATCCGGATCCGGATCATCTCCAAACTTTAATGTGGTCGTACATGACCTAAGATCCATCAATGGTGAAAATTTTTCAAAATCCGGTGGGAAGTTTTGACTTAATCCTATTCTCAGACACAGACAAATAAATAAATAAACCGACTCGAAAATATCACCTCGTTGGAGGCGGTAATAAGTGTCTTATTGCTGACATCAGTTTTTGTTTTAATCATTGGGGATTCGAATCCACCTAGGAAGTAACATATCTCCATAAATATTCTTTCAAATCTGCAGGATATCAGTTAAAAGCATAACCCACAACTACTGGACAATCTATAATTTAGAAATACAATAACAACACTTGGGGAATATGAGAAGTAGGTTATTTATATCATAATGAGTTTTAGGCTGCATATTTCCTACTATATGTCTAGTGTACTTGTCATTAAGGGTAACGGCGGCCTAGAAAATAGCCATATTTGGTCACACAGCCATTTTCTGTTTCCATCATTTTTACGCTGTAAAAGGTCTGGTCCATTACCAGACGAATGATTATGTCATTTAAAAGCTTCCTTGTAGGCTAAAAAGGAAATTTCGTCCATGCATATATACCCAGAAATTCCTTACCTTAACCATAGTGACGACTAAAATAATAACTTAATGGGAAAACTCGTCAATTCATATGTTTGTACTCATTATTTTCCGTACAATGCGTTGGGCAACAAAACCAATGTGTGTGAGAGCACGTGTTCCGATTAGTAGACAACCGTTGTGTTCAGTGCATTACATGTTGTATCCCATGAGAACAATATTGGCTATATTGCTAGCTCATTGATACCACTCTTTAGGGACTATACAGGATATGGGTATAAAACTATCCATAACAAAGAAAACAGAGAAAGATGATGTCTGGATATGAGGCAAAAAATAAAAAGGAATTAAGAAAAGATGGGGACGCCTACAAATCATGTGCCATCTAAAGCAACTGAACCTGGCAAAAATGAGTAGTTGGCAACTATGACCCCACCCCACTATAAGCTTTTATCATTAATTTTATCGTATCATAAGAGGGGATAATATATCATTAGAGAAAGACAGGGAACCAGGAGCCTTGTAGCGATCGCCTAAAACAAAATCTTTAAATGAGTTTTTCTCCAAACATTTTTTTTTTCCTCATTTCAAATTCTATCTGCTACGTTAGTTTCAAAGATATTCTAAAGATTCAAAACCCTTTATAATACCTGATTGTGGAGTATTTCTAGCAATAACTTTTGAATTTCATCCTCGCATTTATTTTTCATTTTAATTCATGTATTGTGAAATTTTGATTAAAATAAAAATCACAAATTTAAAAAAGAATAAAAATAAAAAAAATACATCTCAGTCCTTTGTAAAGTTATTGGTTGCATTATTATATCTTATACTCACTAATAAATAGTGATATGCGTATTTTTTTTAAATGTGGGAGAAGATAAATTTTGAAAAAAAAAAACCATGAAACAAGAAAAAATACATAAAGAAAAAAATATAAAACCATTAAAAAAAAACTATCCACTTGATTCGAGTAAAATTTGGGGAAATGGTTTGTTATAAACACAATCTCAAAAGTGTAGCTCAAAAACAATTTCCGAGCCCGATGATGCCCTTAAAAAGCGAACTTTTGAGCTGCTTGGTCATTGTATATTGAATGTCGGGTCAATTATTATTAGAACGGGTGAATGTGTACCCATTTGATGTTGCATAAAACGACATACACAAAAACAATATTTATTTTGTTGCGATACATTTTAGTTGTTCGTCAGGTCCGTTCAAACCGTTCGTTCATTGAATGATCGTAGATGCAGAATTTTATGGCAATTTTTAGAGGAAAAAGTGAATTAATTGCTATTTTTTAACTTATAGAACGTCATGCAAAAGAAAAAAAAATACTCTTCTATTTTGTTCAATATATTTAACTTGGTGATCTGCCCCGTCCCAACCCGCTAGAAAGGCTTCCAAGTGGGAATAAAAGTAGATATTCATCTTTTATTTATACTGTAGATACGTCTGTAGTTGTGATTCTATTTACTCATACTTATTTTAATACAGGATATGTATGTCGTACCATTCTCTATTTTCACTTTAGACATACCACAAGCACATTTTCTATTCTCGAAATGTTTACCCACAAAGAAAACGAAATATCTTCAATAATGGCAGACTAACGTAGATGAATGATTCGCTGCTTGGGTATCCATGGGAAATCCTGAAACAATATCTTTGCACTGGTAACCCAAGGGTGCAATTTTTTTTGGGGGGGGGGGGGGAATGTCAGGATCTGAGGACCCCAAGACTTTATTTGCCCCATTACTCTTTGAGATAATAATAATAATAATAATAATAATAATAATAATAATAATAATAATAATAACGACAGTAACATACACTTCAAATTGTTTAATTGTATGTGTGTGTTTGGGGTGTAGACTCAACACAAGCTTTTGTTTGAAACGACCTACAGGTAGATTGTTCCAGCTTGTCAGGAGGGCGGCATGTGATAGGATGTTGTAGAAACAGTGTTGCCTTATTTTGGCTAGATTTCGTTATCTGTTATGAATTCTAGCAGAGAAAAATTTTCCCAGTCATTAGATGAAAAGGTTTACTAAACGAGTAGCCTATTCTATAATAAATCCGTAAAAGGAAAGAATCTTACTAAGCGAAAACTGCTGAGTTGTTTGTAAACGCACCGCAACTGAATCATGATCCTATGGTGAACCATTGCATCAATAATAACTGCAAACAAGATAAATAAAACCCCATTTTAACAGCCAGAAAAAAATCCTTTATATGCCCAACTCTGTGGTTTAGTGATAGTTTTATGTTGTGAATTATTAGTCTCGCCATTGAACATTTCAACCTGGATTGGTAATGGTATACAGTAAACTGGCCGACCATCATGAAGAGAACAAAAATCATAACAAACATTTCTAGCTTTTCACTAAAAAAAAAAAAGATATTGACTGACAATTCTTCAGATGATAGGCTATTTGAGATTGATTTCATCTGGACACAGGTATTAAAGACACTGGGTACTCTCTATTGCACGTAACTACATTCGTCTTTGGAAACTGTACACATTTGGTATTAATAATGAATATTTCAGTGATTTTGAAGAGAGCAGTTGATCTCATTGAGAGAATATTTCAATACAAAAACCAAAAGAATGTCGATTAGCTACCCTTGAAGAGCAATAAATGTCCCACTTCAAATTAGGCTGAAGCCTTTGCCCAACTCCTGCAGGTTAAAAAAAATCTAAGAACTCCCAACTGTTTTTCAATTACTGTAAGAGTCTCGATGAATATCATGTGTAAAACTTTATTGAACCTGCCCCCTTAGACTCCCCTGATGATGGTTAAAGCCCCTAATTGCCTCAACATGATTGAAAATTAACTACGACCCCTATATACAAAGCCTTTTGCAAGTGAAGCTTGATACTCTTTCTCTAAACTATTCTCGATTCAGACCCCAATCTAGCTTGTAAGATTTAATCTCTGATTATAATGTTTTGAGAGAAACCCATTAGTTTGAAAGCAACCATTTCCAAGGTATTCCTTTGAATAGAGATTGCCCTGGGGCTGAGAGATCTTTCGTTTCCATTTCTTTGACGGTCTCGAAATGTCAAAGGGTATTACATATCAATTTAAAGTTGTTTTGTTCGGTGTCACTTCGAGGTCCTACTTGGTTAACCAGTTTATCCAACATCATTTTGAAAAAGTAGTGGAAGGACATCCTGGGCGAAAAACCCTTCACGAAGTGAATTTGTTGGAGACTAACAAGCCATTAGCCAAATGGATGACTCATAACCACACAACAGTAACTTCAAGGAGAAAGGTATTCATGATTACCATCGCCTTCAATTGGATATGGGCAATGACCCGTCGAATATCAAATTTCCCCCTGAATCAAACTGCACCTGAGCTCACTTAGTATTCCCTGAAGGTCGTTCCTCCTTTCTAATCGCTAAAGCTCCAGTCACAACTTAACGTATGTTGGCATAAGTGGAAAGTGTATCCATTCTTAAAGTTGAGTTAACCGTGCTTTTACTTGGATATCGTTTAGCCAAATGCTTATTAGAACTGTGTCCTAATATCTACAATTCTGTCATCATTTGTTCCGACCCAATGGGTTCATAATTCTAAAGGTTATTCACCTCACATTTTCAATCGTGCAGGGGAAATCGGTAAGTTTACATTAACTTATGATTTGTCTAAAACATGTCCCCACCGATGGTAATCCCTCTGATACTGTTCACTTGGTGCCGTTGTCAGACTCATTCTTAAAAATAATGTATGGTTACATGGTCCCCCGTAGCTAACTAGTATTTCTCTATTAATCAGTGAATTGAACCTTCACCCCTTAACCATCATGTTGAAATTCAAAGCTCAAAGATATCCTTAAAAAGGTTTATACGAGGTAAAAACGTCTGTGTAATTTCCAATAAATTGGTCAGCATGAAACTTACTTGGAAAATCAAGATCTTCTGAAAGCCAGTTACATTTCAATAATCACCCTAGATAATTAAATTATGTTGATCCGTTTTGTTGGAAAATCATTTCGGAGAAAAAACAAAAATCTCTTCGCCAAATATGAAGAAAGAGAGAGAGAGAGAAAGAGAGAGAGAGAGAGAGAGAGAGAGAGAGAGAGAGAGAGAGAGAGAGAGAGAGAGAGAGAGATTGGGCGATTTCTTTTTCACAAATGATATTGTGCTTTTAATTTCCAATTGCATCGTTCGAAGGAACTATTCAGCACCTTTACTCGATTCTATTATCAGTGTTGCTCATTTCATTCCTTAGATCGTCTTCTATTTTGTCTTATAAATCTCCTTATGCTTATACTTGTAGGTTTTCTCAATGTTTTATTTTATTCAATGCATAGTTTCTGTAGTTTTTACGTCATTATTCCTAGAGATCTTTACGTACACTATAGTAGCTTTTCTCGATTGTATTTTTCAGTTCTTCACACATCTTTTGCTTTAGGAAGTTTTACTTTGAAATATTCATAAGAATCATGTTTTTTTTTCATTCTTCTCTTTTGTATAATGACATCGTTAGTTTTATATTCTTGTGATTAATTACCCTCATAACTTTACTCTTTCTTGATTATGGTCCAGACTTTCTCTTCTTGTATATAATTTGAAACTCTTTCATCCTCCATTTTCATCGTGGTAAATTTTCATAAAAAAATCTTTTTTAATATTTGATCAATCCGATGTAATTCTTTGTAACTCTAAGCAAATATTTATGTCTTCTTTACCGATCTTATATCTTGATTTTATCTTATACTGTTTCATTCCCTTATTATCTTCCCAAATACTTAAATAACGTAATGATTATGTTTCCTTCCATTGAAATTGCAAAATTCCTATATGCTTCATCCATTTCAGTGTTTTTAACCTCTGCTACTTTTTCTTCCATTTTCTTCTTATATGTTAATTTGAGTTCCTTTATAATGAAACTTGTTTGTTTCGATTACATAAATAATGACATTGACACCTCACGCTGTCTTACATATCTTCTACCAATTTCAACTTCATTTCCCCCCATAAAAAAATTATTACCGGATATTCCCCCATTAATTCTTTTTATTATTAAGGCTATCTTTTTCTCTCTGTCCTACACCAACAAATATCCTCTGTTCATCGTCAAAACGATATCCTTTCATTAAATAGAACTCCTTACCACACACAATTTGAAAGGACTCGTTTTATTCTTCATTACATCAGACACACCATATGATTGTGTTTATATAAACTCGCATGTCCTAGTCGGCGTAAAAAGTAAAGGATCAACACCTTTTCTATCAAGGCTGATCAATGTTTTCAGCTATATATATATATATATATATATATATATATATATATATATATATATATATATATATATATATATGCATACATATATACATATATATATATATATATATATATATATATATATATATATATATATATATATATATGTCACGAACAAAGTGAGTAACCTTATAAAGTACCTTTAAGGGATTATTTAGATATATATATATATATATATATATATATATATATATATATATATATATATATATATATATATATATATATATAAAAGCTTTATTTTTGCCAATTATCATGTTCATACCTGCTATAGACATGGCCTGGCTGTCACTTTTGTTTGTAAGTGATGATTTTTAGCTAAAAAATCAGAAGCAAACTACTCCTAGAGTTTTACAGATATTTTAATGATTTTCACAGGGTTTAATGGGTATTATATACACTAAATCCATACTAATTTTCGTATTTGATACTTGCCATAGAAAAGTCACGATAGACATTTTTTCGATATCTGCGGAAGGTCGATATTCAAAGGCACCGATAATTACTCGTAGAATAGTTTACATATCTAAAGAAAAGGTTTAGGGATTTATGGGATGAATATTTACTTTGTCTATAACAATTTTCATGTAGAATAATTCATATATCCAAATGAAAATTTTAGGAATTTATGTGAAACATAGTTCGTCTGTTCCTGCCAAATTTCATGGTAATATCTATGATTGAAAAGACACAGCTCTCATGTAGAGGTCTAAAATATCCTGTTATATGTAGCATCATTACAGTGGACTTCGTGATAGTGAGCGACAACATCCTCTCTCTCAAGTACCTTGAGTGTGTGTCCCCTACCAAAGTGAACAAGTCTTTACCCAACATATATCGTGTGTAGTGTGCTCAAACGTTAGAGAAATTCTAAAGGTGATTCCAATATTACTGTGATTTTGTAAGAGCCAAAATTATATCAAGTTTTTGTAACTGGCCCTGTGAGGTTTATGCGAAAACGTGAAGTGTATTAATTTTGGCTTTACTGTTCAATTACTTCGTGTAAGCTAAAAGCTAGTAAGTCTATCAGTTACTTTATGTAATTTCTATAAGAGTTTAATCATTAGAATGTTAAAGGTTAACTATTTTCATTAATTATCAAGACTGATTATTTGTGTAAAATTTAATTTCCAGTGAAACAAAGGGTTATATAATTTTCAGAGTGTAATATTCTCTTGTCTTAGTCTGAGGTTTTGTTCAGATTTAATATTTCGAGTCAAGTGATTGCATGATTTTCTTAAGTATTATTTTCTTGTCTTAGTCTAACTTTTTGTTCAGAGTTAATATTTCGAGTGATTTATTCTTAGTGTAAATTCTTTCAAAGTGTAGTAATTTTTATAGAATATATTTATTTTTGTAAAGAATGTATTATTTCAATCACCAGTGTTTCTTACAGAACTTTATTGTATTCCTGTTCAAGAATCGAAGTGAGAGGATGTTTTGAATGGTTCTTAATAATAATTACCCAGCTTTTTTGAGAGTATTTAAGAGACCTTTGGATATTCAGTGTTTTTATATATTGCCGTCTGGAAGTTATATAATTTTTCTCAGAGCTTGGCTATTATTCAAGTGTAACAGATGTATGTAAAAACAAACTGCCAACCGTAACAAATGATATATATATTTTTGGTGCCCACACCTGGGACTAAGATAATATATATATATATATATATATATATATATATATATATATATATATATATATATATATATATATATATATATATATATATATATATGTATGTATATACATATATACATATATATACACATATATACATGTATATATATATATATATATATATATATAATATACATATATGCATATATATATATATATATATATATATATATATATATATATGTATATCATCTTCCATTATTAATTCAATGCAGGACAAAAACCTCAGACATGTCCTACCACACGTGTCTGCTTATGGTCTTTCTATGCCAGTCTATACCTACAAATTTTCTTACCTTATCAATCCATTGACTTCTCTTCTTTCCATGCTACGTTTGTAATCTCCAGTGACCTATTTAGTTATTATTCTTGTCGATCTATTATCTATCGTTCTCGTCATATGTCCTGCCCACATTTATTTCTTCTTTTTACATGTTAAAATACCCTCTATTTCAGTTTTCTCTGGGGACCATGTTGCTCTTTTTCTGTCTCCTAGTCACATTTCCATCATTATTCTCTCCATAGTCCTTTGAGTTGTAACTAGCTTATGTTCTAAGGCTTTAGTAAGGCTTCAAGTTTCTGATGCCTGTTAATACTGGCAGGACCACCCGACTTTATACATTTCTTCTTAGAGTGAGTGGCATTTTAATTTTCCTATTCTCATTTTGTTTACGAAATCTCTCCAGCCTATGCTTATCCATCTTTCAAGTTCGGTCTACTCTCCTGGGAAACACTTACTGTCTGTTCTAGGTAGGTATTTTTAATAACAATTTTTATATAAAGGTAAACTATTATGTCTCTTATAAACCAAATAGACATGTAAATCAACTCTAAAGAATAAAATACTTAGCATAGGAAGCTTTCTCATTAAAATAAAAAGAAATCATCATCATTATAAAAAATTCCAGTATAAATAAGGAGAGAAATCCTTTTTGTGAAGAAATTCTCTCCTTGGAAAATTAGTCCGTTCTTTCCACGCTCCTTCAGTAGAAGGTTCTATTTGAAGTGAATTATTTAATCTGAACTTTTGAAAAGCAAAAACTTCTTCTATGCAAATCTGAAGTGAATTATTTAATCTGAACTTATGAAAAGCAAAAAATTATTCTATGCAAATCTGTCTCTTTAGTAGGAAAGTTATAGGAGATTTTCTCTCTGGGTATTCGTATAGGTTTTGTTTATTGAATATCACATCAGTGATAACGGGAGTGTTTATGAAGATAATAATTTTCTCTAAAAGGAGACCTAGAAAGAAAATAGCTTTTTGGGTAAAGTAATGGTGGTAAAAGGTCATGGAAAATTAACACAAGTTATATAGAGATAGATTCTGCAAGTTATATATTCCATAAGAGTTTATTGAATGAACTGTCCCTTTATGAAATATGATTATCTTTTGTGTGTTCAAAAATTGTCCCATACTGATGCCTTGTATCATGTAATTGCTAATATCTTTTTTCACTTATCTGCACCGGTAAATATTGTTACTTTCTTTATATCTGTCGGTCGATTGTTCAATAGGAGAGGCATGAAAGCTCTTGCTTTATATTATTATTTTGTCGGATTACAAATAAGTTCAGATATATTTGGAATTTTTTAAATAACTTAAGACTTTATTTAAGGTATGAAACAAATTTTTGACTCCAAAGTATTGTATGGGATACCAAGGCAAGTCCAGACACTTTTTGATTTTGGACCTTGTCTGAGACATGAAACCAATAAAATATCTTCTTCCTTATTTCATGCGTTTTAGTCCTAAGCTCAGATAGTCTCTGAAGAATAGGACAAGTTCAGACACAATATACTTTATACAAAGAGTACAACGCCGTTCTCAGTTTTTTAGGAGGCAAACATAGTTTAGATAGTATCTTTATTATGTTGTCTTTAAAGCTGTGCTCTAGCATGATCTGAGTTTACATGTTAGTTCAGACGTTGTTGGAGTATCTAGCCTGGTTTAGATATTCACTATCAGATGTGCTTCAATTATTATCTGAATATCAAGTGAGTTTTCATAATTATTCTTGATTACAAAAATAAGCCCAGACACCATTTCTCTTCTGATACTCTGGGATAGAGATAAAACTTGGAATATTCCCTAAACTAAATGACTTCAATCATTCTTCAACACAAGATCTACTTAAAGCAAACTGAAATTTCTACTATATTTCGATGCCGAGAACTGAAAATTGCTAGGGAAAATCTTAAATTGCAACTGAACAGTAAATAGTCCTGGCAATGACAATAAAAATGTCGTGATAAGCTTTGAAATTGAAGTGATATAAAGAAATCAAGACCATTTAGCTGTAAAGTAATTATTGATTTCATAAATTGGTCTCTCACTGGGGCCTGGGAGGCCATTCACGGCTGAGATGCAACAGTTGCACTATGAAGTAAAAAGTTGGACAGGTATATGGAAGAACGGAAGCAGAAACAGAAGCAGCAAGGAAGTATAGAGCTAAAGAGTGGAGGCAGCCAATGGTTGGATGGACCCTGCAAAGACCCCTTATAAGTCCAGGAGTATTAGGTTTTCACTCTCAAAAAGTTTATAACAAGTTGAAATTTTCAAGGAAGTCTCAAAAGACCTTCCCTAATAACATGCCAAAGTCATCAAGAATCCCCTGCGAGGGATTTAAGAAATTCAAGATGGCGTCCAGGAGGGCTGCCAATTTTAGATTTTGCCATATTTTAATTCCAAGACATCACAGACTAACAAATAATGTTTCAAAATATAGGTTTATTGGAATGGAAAGTTCAATACCTACAGTATTATAGAGATTAAATTATATTTTCATGGCATTATTTGCTATTAAAAGAGCAAGTGGTGTATTTTTCTAACCAAAATGAACACAGCATTGGACATTAAAAGGTTATTACAACGGGGATAACTGGCAAGACTTAGCTGCTACCTTAATTGTTCTATCATTAAATCAATAAATCGATTACAGTGATGATCCTCATGCATCATCTGCATTGTCAGTTTGGAGAAACTTGTTCTTCAGTGTCTTCATCTTCAAGGAAGGATGGCATTGGTACTACATAGTTGTAGGTTTGACAACTGCAGTTAATACACACGGTAGAACATTGCTCTCCTATCTTCCTGCAGTCCCATGATATTCCACAGCCATCTGCTTTACAACCACAGAAGATCACGTTAACCAGAATATCTGGAGCAATGTCCCATTGCTCCAGTTTCACACCTGGAGTTGGGATGTCATTCGGTTTCCATACCCATGCTGTTAGGTGCAAGAGCATTCCCATCCATTCTTGAACAATGGGATATATTCGGAATGAATGCTGCTTGGCTGCTACACTTGTTAGGGGCAAACTTGCTAGTTGGAAGGAGGAAGACAGTATTGTTCTGGTGACTGCTATTTTGTAGGCGATGTGGCAGAACTCATCCAGTGAATCCAAGTCAGGTGCACCATAGAGCTTGAGGAAGAATCTTTCACCTGATTCTTGCACTTGCTGATGAGGGCTGTCAACATTAGTGAAAGTCTTGAGTTGATCATACTGCTTCTTGTGCACAAGATTGAAAGACTTACGTTTGCCATGGCGGTATACAGCAGATACTGTATCACAACCAGTGATGTCATGCAATACCATTTAAATGTTGACTGTTTTCACCAAGGCTTCCCTGAATTTCATGAACCCTGTAGGATGTTGTGGGATTTGTAGAACACAGCATGTTCAGGTCCACATTTGTAGTAGCTTGAGTTGTCAAGCATCACCAGAAGGTCAGTGTCAGTTCCAATAACAACGACTTTCAGAACGCTGGACCTCCTTGTAGTAATCAGAGAAGCTGACACTGCTCAGAATATGAATCAGCTCATGTGAGGCATATCTGTCATGAATGCACACTGTAATGGTAAGTAGAACTGGTGAAACAAATGACATAAGTCTGCAGGCAGAAATTATAGTTGACTATTGTAATGCATCGCCTGCTCACTACACCAGCATTTTTGCACTTTGGGTCCAAGAGTTTGTGCAGAAAAATATTCAGCGACCCAGGGATCATAGACAAACCATTTTCGGTATCATCCAAAGTTAGATACTCACGGAGGTCAAAATTTATACAGACATGTGAATGTTATCCCGAATGATTGAGGCTGCCAATTCCTTTATCCACTCATTTTCTCCTGCTTTGTCAGCTGCTCTGTCTGCCATCCAATTCTCTTAAAGTATAAGGTGAGTTGAGTCCGTGAAGCTAAACGATACTTGATTTTCCAGGGAGGCCAGTGATGATTATGTTCTCTTGATACATTTCTTTCAGTTTCTGTTTGAAGTACTGTAGGGAGTAGCCCTCTTCACCATTCATTTATGTCTCCATCAATATCATGAGGTCCGATACAGCATACTTACATTCGTCATTCTTATCCAGAAAGGCACAAAGCTCATTGAACGCAAATTGCCTCTGAGCATCAGGTTGCTTGGCAACCAATATATGTGTTTCAGAATTACTGAGAAACTCTTGGGCACAGTTGCGGTGATATTTGGCCTCAGCAGCGACCAAGTCAGAGGGTACGTTTAACAGTCTTTTGGCAACAATCTTTCCACACTCATCATTTTTCTCTCTTGCCCTGTCTAATAGGTTTTGTCTGAAGGGTACTGTCTCCAAATTGCTGACTGACTTCTGTCTTTATGTGGTAAGTCTGCTAGTTGTTACCAATGGGTCAGAACAGAATAGACAATGCGTTGTGATAATAACTTCGGGTTTTGCTGGTAGTTCCTCAGACTTACTCTTCTGTGACTTGATTGAGGATTCCCTAGTGTATGCTATCTTGCAGGCAATGTGGACCTTGAGTGGCTCCTGAGTCTCCAGGTTCTCATGAAGTCCACCATGTCATTCCACACTGGCTGCTACAAGAGACCTCCTGCCTTTAGGATCAACTTGTACATAATCTGTTGTACATATCTTCTCGTTTATGGGGTACACTTTCATCTCTATCTCTGAAAAGGAAACTTAATATCTCTCTCTTGCCCAACAATGAATAGTTTTTGTTACAATACCATGATATATTCTTATTCTATTATAGAAATAATGCTTTCTATTGTCTAAAAACCTGTATCTTGACACTTCATTTTCGTGTTTATCTTGACTACCGGCTGAGTTATGGAAAAATGTTTTATTGGCGGCCATTTTGGATGCCATCTTTAACTTCTCAAAAGGCTCGCTGTGGATTCTTGGGGAGTTTTAGTACGTCGTGTGGCAAGGTCTCTTGAGCACTTCTTGAAAATTTCAGCTTGTTATAGATTTGTTTTAGGGTTAAAACCATATATAGTTGAGATAATGGTCCCGGACACAACGTAAGTTGCACTGTCGGTGCTACGTCCCTAAGTAGATGAATTATCGAGGATGTTCTTGTGGACTGGTCGGATTATGCTAATAATATTTGACGCAATACTTAAAGGTTATGATTTGAGCGGATTGTTATTTTCTTAAACTTATTAGTTGACTTGGACATGTAATGATTCCAAAAAAATAAGATTTGTCCTCTTTTGAGAACATGGCTAAAATGAAATAAAAATAAAGAAGTAAATGCTTTAGGTGATGAAAACTCAAAGAAATAACTAGTCAATAAAGAAAATTGGGTAATTTTTTGTCAGCTCTTTTCATTCAGTTAAAACAAATAACTAGTGAAAAACGCTATTTATATAGTTATATTGCAATTATAAAAATACATTAAAAGATTTCGTAACCTTTTCTTAATCTCAGATAAAAGGCGTATATGTTTTTGTGTACAGACGTTATCATTTAAATGAATATAATCAATGTTTTAGAAACTGTATGTCAAAATGACTTTCCAAAAATTATTTTTGAAAAATAAGAATAAACATTTGTTTATTTCAACAGAGGGCCTCTTCAGTGGACATTCCCATCACAGATCATATAACAGATTTTAGCAATTCTAACTCACGGAAAACACGAGTCAGTCTGAAGAGAGAACAAGGGAAAAAACTTATAACATCTGAATGAAAATAATTCATGTAACTGGATGTTTCTCGAGCGTTTTCTCAAGAGATTTCAGAAGAAGAGGAATGGAGATGTACCTCTGTGTCGCCATGTTTTCTTTAGAGAATTATTGATGAAGGAAGGTAGGTTGAAATTTGATAGAATTGTTGTGAATGTTGCTACACCGATTTATCTTTGTTCATTTATCCATCAGTTAAACTTATAAAATGTCTATTGTACTTATCAATTTCTTGATTATTTTATTGAGGTGATTAGCAGTTAATTTCTTACTTATCACTGTTTTAATTCATTTGGCTATCCGATTAATCTAGAAAACGAACATTATGTATTTCAATGAACTCATATTTATATTTAAAGGTTTATTGATTCATATTTTATTTGATTATTATTTCTTTCATTTTGGCATTTGCCTGATGGAAAATGTGTAACATGCCGTCTAAGTCTAACTCAGAATGCTTTTAAACACATACATAAACATATACACACACGAAAACGATTTACATACAGTTGAACATTTTCCTTCGAGAGATATATAGTTTCCAAAATATGATTTTAAAAGCAAACTGAGGAAAGAAAATATGGCGAGGAAGAGACATTGTTAGGTTGTTCGTTTACTTTACTTACTTACTTTGACGGCTGCTTTTCTGGTCCCATACAGCAGGGGAACCCCACTCTCTACAGGACCTCCACTGTTGTTTCACCTTGTCTGTTCAGAGTATTTATCGTTTCATATCGCGTATTGTTCATTTACTGTTAAATCGTCACTGTTGTATGACTAATGAAATAAGAAAGTCTTCACTTTCCTTTTGAAAGCCTTAATGTCTTCAATCATTCGGATGTCTCGTAAGAGCTTATTATATAGTCTCGGGGCCGCATATTTAAAGGCTCTGAAGCCTAAAGTAGACATATATCTAGGTTCAAATAGTTAGAAGCCATCTGTAACTATTTTCGTGTCGACACGATTTGTTGGCTGCGCTATATTTAGGAGGACCGGTTCTGATAACTTGGTGGGTTATTGTACATATTTTACATTCAAGTCTCGCTTTTATCGACAGCCAGTGTAAATCAATTAGTATAGGGGTGATCCTTTCTCTAGGTAGGACACTTTTTATCAGTCTTGCTCCTCTGTTTATTATGTTTTGTAATTCCTTAAGTTGTACTCTTAGTAAATTTTAATAGATGGAGTTGCAGTAGTCAATCTTGGTAATAACACATTTTATCACAAGTTTATTTACAGAATTCTCGTCCAGGTACTTTTTTATAAACGCAATATTTCTTAGATGATAACCAGCAGTTTTTATTACATTATTTATATGGACATGAGAGACAGGTTACAGTCAAGAAATACACCTAAATCTCGAACTTTACTAGATATCGGCACTGAGTCATTATTTATGTTCATTTGAATATCACCCGTTTCTCTTGCTGTTTCTCTTACCCACCACCATGAATTCGGTTTTGTTTTCATTTGATTTTAGTTGTTTAAATGTCATCCATTCTCTAACACTATCAAGGATTCGGTTTAGAGTTTCAGTAGTGTCATCTATATCATTTATGGAGAAGTAAAATTGTGTGTCATCCGCTAATAGTTTGAACTTCACACCACGCCTTTGTAGTATTTTCGATATACCAATATCATAGATGCAGAATAAGATTGGGCCAAGTACACTCCCCTGGGGTACCTCTCTGTTTAAGGGTTCATATGATGAATAAGAATTTCCAATTTGTACTCAGTAATTTCTACCAACCAAGTAGTCTTTTATGTATTCGAAAGCTTGATCTTCATCGCCGATGGACCGTAGATCACTTAGCAGCAGTTCATGCACAAATGTATCAAAAGTAGCACTGAGATCGAGCAATATTAAAATACCACATTTATTTTCATCCATTATTTCCAGCATATAATTTACAACAGAGCAGATGGCTGTCTCCATAGTATAATTTTCTGTAAGCAGATTGGTTGTCAGGCAAAGCTTCTATTACTTCTAAGTGAAGGACTAGTTGTTCAAGAATTACATATTCAAGCTCTTTTAAAACAAAGGATAGATTCGAAATAGGTCTATATGAGCTTAATTTCTGGTAGTCCAGTGCATATTTCAGAACTGGTTTGACTATAGACATTTTCTCAGATTTGCGAAACTTTCATTCATCAATGCTTGCATTTGCTATTCTCGTTATTATTTTGGCTAGACTAGAAAAGTTTCTCTCCCCAATTACTTCACATATTGGCATAGGATCGATCGCGCAGTTTGTTTTCTTTGCTTTTTTTATAATCCTGGTGATATCATCTTGCGTTATGTTGTTAAATTTTATTAATTTTGTCTGTGAGGCTGGTGTATCATTAATCTGATGTTGGGTATATTTTCAATTTGGTTTCTAAAGATTACTAGAAATTATTTGCTAGTTCATGGTCACTGTATCCACCAGGTAGCTTATTTTCTTTTATATTTCCCATTATAGGCTACCATTCAGGAGACTATATAACTTATTTATGTTTGTTGCTGCTTCGAGGATCTTTCTCTTAAACTTATAGTATTCTATTTTTTCCTTCTTAGTAGGTAGTTATATTGACACGTAGCAGTTTTTAAACTATTCAATTTTCATTCTAAACATCTTTTCGCTCTTTTTCACCAGTCTCTCCATCAAACCAAGGAGATTGGTCTTTTACAGTTATAGTCTTTTCCATCGGTGGGCACATGGTATCATCTTCCCTTTTACTCACATTATTATAAGTGGTCGTAAGACAGTCAACTCACTTAGCTCCCAACAGACGTTGGTCATCATTGTCACAGGGAATGTTGATAGCATCATTTATTTTCATTGTAACCTTTTCAATGAATACGGTAGGAGAAAAACTGATTTATGTCTAAAGTTTATTTTCTTTACTAATGCATGTTTCTTTAGAGGTAGACTAAATGTAATAAGTTTGTGCACTGGGGAGATAGCACATTTCTCTTCTACTTTTATATCAAATACAATATTATTTATGTCTTCACTTAAAACTAGGTCCAACGTATGCCCAGTTAAAGTAGTTGTACAGTCGACATTATTCACTAGTCAATATGATTCTAATAACTCATTAAATACCAAAGCGTCAGGATTTGATGCGTCATCCATCCAAAAATTGAAGTGTCCACAGATAACTAATTCCTTTTTTTCTATGATAATAATTTTCAATGAGAGCATCGAATTCTTCAATAAAGATACTAGTGTCGGTTCTCGGAGGTATGTAGAGTGTTACAAAGGACAATTTTCTTGTTTTTTTTTCGTAAAGTTTATTTCTATAAATTAAAATCGTGTTACACTTTTTCTTTTCTACATTTTGAGATTTGAGTAACTTTTTGAATAAAGAGTCCGACATCCTTACCAGACCTAGCTTCTCTCGGTATGTGAACAAAAGTGTTTGTGGGGGTGGGGGGGGGGGGGGCATTTCAGTGATCTTAGCCGTGACCAAGTTATTTAACCATATTTCAGATAATGCTAGTGTGTGCAAATATTTCTATTTTATAAATTCTCGAATTTGAATAGTCTTATAACCTACAGATTGTATATTTACATATACAAGCAAATGATTGATTTGATTTTTTATACTGATATCTTGCTTATTTCTACAAAAAAAAAAAAAAAAACCGACAAATCATGATTCCTATACATCCCTTTCGTCAACTGATCGTGTGGGTCTTGCAACGCCAGATACACCAAAGCCTATCATAGAAATCGAGATAAAACCAATCAAGCCATGAAAGAGAAACGGGCTTCTCACCCGGTGCCTCCAAAGAGCTCGAGAAAAATTAATGTTCCACAAACTTTGCTCATTAAGAGATCAATACTTAGCACACAGGGATGGTCAGGTTGCAAGAACCAAAGAAACTAACGCGTTTGAGCTGGTCATGAACCCCAGCCTAGCATTCACCAGTCAGTAACGTTACCAAGAGCACACCGCAACCCTCGTTTGGAATTCTCTCAATTCTCTATTAGTGCAAGATTCTGCTCAAATTCTCTGTCAACGATAGATTCTTCATCAGCTTAAAAGTTAACATTAGAGGTAAAATCTCAGTGTTTACATTTAATCAGTTGCTGACTCATTTTGTTTGCATAAACTCTCAAAGAGAGCGAAACAGAGAGAGTGAGCGCAAGAGAATTGAAAGGCATAAATCAAAGAGCTATTCCTTATTAATTACAATTAAGAAGTATTACTTTTAATTATACACCATTGGATTCACCTCTTCTCATGGATTAGAATAAAAGCCACCAACTAATTGCTCAAGTAAAAACAATCATGTGACGATTGATTTTAGAGAACCTAGAAAAATCATTTCTTTTTATCATGGATCAACCGAGTTTTATAACTAGTAATATCTGCAATGCTTACACCACGAAAAGACATACCCGCACACACGCCAGTTCAGTATATATCGATTTTTTTTTAAATCACATCATTTCAAAAAAGTCCATCAAATATTTAAACTCATTAAAGCAATAAAATGAATTTCAGCTCGTTACGTAATACACTACTATGTATTCAGGGGCATCATGCTATAAAAATTACGTTAAGGGTTTACCCATTTGTCAAATTAACTCTCGATGGAAAAACATTTTCGAAGGTTTGGTTTGTACTCCTCCCAAATGATTTTCAATCGAGTTTTATTTTTATTCGCATCTGACCGAGGTAGGCTTCAATATGGATTATGGGATAGCTTCATTGTAGAAAACTTTAACAGAGAGAGAGAGAGAGAGACAGAGAGAGAGAGAGAGAGAGAGAGAGAGAGAGAGAGAGAGAGAGAGAGAGAGAGAGAGCCTAACTGTATAAAGTTACTCATACATCATTACATAGTGTAAATTTACCGACTTATAAGTTTATATATATGTATGTATATACATATATATATATATATATATATATATATATATATATATACACTATCAATATTATAAGATGGTCTCCTGCCTGGAAACCAAACATATAATATTATATATATTATGGCTGGCAAGCTATAAGACCACTCGAGTTCCAAACTCACCCGTTTATTTTTACGTTATAACTTTTAGTCTTAAAGCCCACGTTTCCAATCCTGTGCTATAGATTTTGATGTTTATCTTGATTGGCATTTTCACACACCACTCCTGCTACCTCCTTCCACTTCCTCAAGGCTGCTTTTATCCTATTCTCAACTTCAGCCTAACGTCCTTCTTCGTGACTTATAGTAGACCACTTCTTTTATAACTGAGGTTATACTTTCATCGTGGTTATCCAATCCTTACCTTCCCTTCTGCTGACCATAACTTCAGTCTTATTCATATTTACCCTCAAATCATCCTTTTCCAAAATCTCCAGCCACTCTTCAACCTTTTCTGTAAGCTTCCACATTTTCAGTAGTAATCACCAAGTCATCTACATAAAGCAACTTTCACAACTATTAATTTTTTTTTTTTTTTTTTTTTTTTTTTTTTTTAGTTAACACATCCAGGACATACACTAATCAAAAACCTCTTAATAGTTACCCATTCCAACACTACCTTCAAATGTTTCTGGTTCCCCAGCTGCTGTTATTAATTTTGATGTGCATAGCCATATAACTAAATAGCTAATGAGAGTATTGTAGCTAATTCTGTGCTTCATACTTTTTTGAGACAGTAGATATACTTTCCTCTTGGTAAGGTAGAAGAGACTCTTTAGCTATGGTAAGCATCTCTTTTAGGCGGACACTCCAAAATCAAGACATTGTTCTCTGGTCTTGGTTAGTGCTATAGCCTCTGTACCACGGTCTTCCACTGTCTTGGGTTAGACTATTTCATCTTTTTTTTTTCTTGTTTTTTAAATGGTGTGTTGGGGAGGCTTAATAGAAGGGCCATGGATGAATGGTGGTTTATCAAGAGATTGTCTTCCCCTTATCTTGTTCTTTTTCTTTTCAAAAACTATCCTTACTGTCTTCCCTTCAGTTGAAGTGGCTATCCTGGAGGATAATTAGCTAAGCATGGTGCATTGGCTTCTCCATGCTAACCAGTTTTTCTGACTTTTTCCTATTGCCATAGCTTAAGAACATTAGACTTTGCCTCTGAATCAGGCTTTGATCAAATCATAAGTGGAGCTACTCACAGGTCTGGTAACTGCCTGGACCTTGTATACACTGAATCCCCTGGCGTTATAATAAGTAAGGTTGGCTGTCCAGTTGGGACATATGATCAAGCCTTGATTTCATTAGTAGTGAAGACTGATCAGCCTGTCCCTGATGTATTGTACTCATGTAAGATTTATATGAAATCTCAAGCAGACTGGAATGGGATTTTGCATGATCTTTTGGGGTTGAATTAGTCACAATTATATAAGAATGTTGTTCCTTTGAATGAGAATTTAGTCAACATAATTGATAGGTGTATACCTTCTTATGTGCTAAGTTACTGAGTTAAGGACAAACAATTGATCAATGATGACTGTAGATGTGCTTTTTCTTCGGAAGGGTAACAGTTTACATTTGACCTGAAATAACTATTCTCAGCTTAGAGCTTTTGTTCAGAGAATTTATGCTTCAATGGAAAAGGAATACAATTTAACCATACTAGAAACCCTATCTGGTACAACCCTGGAACATTATTGGTGGACTACCCTCAAATCAGCACTCTTTGGTCTGGATGGAACAGTTCTTCCTTCACTTGAACCAGATAGATCTGTCACTTACTGTCCAAAGGAAATGACAACCCTTTTGGCTGATGGGTTTGACAGTAAACAGAGTAATGAGATACTGGAACTTCCTAATTCCTGTTTTCCTGAGGATAAACTAACTAGTTTAACTTTTCGATCTCAGCAAATTAAAGTTATCTTGATAGACCTTCAGATGGTTATGGAGGTAAAGACCCAAATGGCATTTTTCCTTTGTTTTTTTATAAAGACTGCAGATTTTTTAGCTCTAAATTCCTCTGTTATTTTGCGCAAGTTTTCAAGAAGAAGAAAAGCATTTAACACTTGTTGGAGAATTGGTACTGTTACTCCACTCTGCAAAT
>NC_090744.1:90609512-90629512 GCF_036898095.1 Palaemon carinicauda
ACATATAATCATGACCTTTCTCCGTTCTCGGTAATGGTCCTACAATGTTTATCATTACCTTGCTGAAGTGTTCTCCTCGCACTTCAATTTGGTGTAAGGGAGCTTTCTTGATTTACCCGTTAGGCTTTTCAGCCACCTGACAAACATGACATGCACGGCAAAACTGGCTCACATCCTTGTGCATGCCAGGCCAAAAAAAGTGTTACATAATCTTCTCCGTCGTCTTCCTTATTCCCATGTGTCCCATCTTGTATGTTGCGGTGATCATCTGTCTTCTCAACGGTATGGGAATCAATATCTGATGGCATATCCCCCATTCGGCATTCCCAGGGATATAGGCGGGGCTATGCTTTCTCATAACCAATCCATCCTTAAGATAATAACAAGGGAGAGACTGCTACACCCCAGTCTCATACACCATACAGTACAATAACTCTGTTAACATCGCATCCTTCCGTTGCAATTCTAACAGCCTTTTCCTACTCACTTGTCTTTCTTCTAATGCTGACTCTTCTATTTCTTAAAATCCATTGCTTCCTTGTCTTCCTGTCAACTCGTCTGTCTTTCCTCTTCTCTTGTGCTCTCTCGGGAGCTCACCTCTTGCGTATCATCATGGGAATCCTCTGCTGAGAATAAATCCTCCAAGTTCATCACTACTTCGGTTTCTCTGTTTTCTTTTGCAACCAATTTCTTCGTCATACTTCTAGTCGTCACAAAACTAGGAACCAGATACGGGTAACCCTTCTCGAAATTCAGTCGTAGGACTATACTTGAATGGTTTCTCTGTTACAATGGAACAAGGCACAAATGGCGCTCAACCAACCTCATTACCCAGCAGGACTTCTATTCCTACAGCCAATGAACTCTTTACCGCAAAATCAAAATGACCTGTCACCAACTCGCATCACAGCTTCAAATGGCAAATAGGAGTAACTTCCTCTCCTATTCCTTTCAAATGGACCGAATCTCCTGTGAGAGACTGTTCCACCAGCAGGTGTACACCTGGTGTTACTACACTATTGTTACAACCTGTGTCGCGCAATATCTTGACCAGGATCTGTTCGCTCCCATACCTTCATAAATGTACGGTATAAAGGCATCCACGCTGTTTGGGGTTATCCTGTTTGTTGTGTAAACATCAGCTGCCCTATTTTCCTTGTTATACTTTCCTGTTTATTTCTTCGTCTTCGTATTCTGTGAAGTTGAATTATCCTTAACCACTTAGGTAACTGCTTACTGTTGGTTCGACCAACATTCCTTACTGATATGGCCTTGTTTGCCTCACTCATAACAGACAATATTCATCTTCTGTACGTCTTTCACAACACCTGAAGGAGGACGATTCGACGATTTGTGTTATGGTACTGTCACATTCCGCACATTCTGTTTTGGTATAGGACCAGTGGTACTTCCGCTGTAACTATTGGACCCGTTCGTGTAGTTATTATTGAACTGGTTTCCTTAGTTCGGCGAATACTTGACACTTGATCATAATGAACACTGCAATAACAAAGGCTATTTATCTTCTGGCCATTCCATCATCGATGCAGCTGTTTCAAGATGATTGATGAATTCGTCGGGTACTTCTTCTGTGAAATTTGGTATAAACTTTTTCTAATTTTTTCGCATTAAAATCGGGATCGTACATGGCAGGGGTCAACTCTGTCTGAGTTGCTGACCTTGCACGCGCATTTTAACAGTTCCAATGCCCTCGTATTTCGTGCAGTTTCTCTCGCCTCTTCTTTTTCTTTTCCTTCTCGTTTTGCAATTTCTCTTGGTTGTTTTCTCTCTCTTTCTTCCTATCTAGCTTCCATCTCCCTCGCATGTCTTGCGATTTCTCTTGCCTTTTCTCTCTTGCTTTCTTCCCGTTCCTCCCATTCGGCCATCATGTTCAACTTAATCAAATTCTCTTTGGCTGCAATTCGTCAAATCTCACCCTCTATATTCCTTTCTGCTTTCATTCTTTCAATTCCTAGGTCAAATGATTCTTACTTTGCTACAAACTCTGTTTCAGCCTTCTCCAACAGTTCGCTAGCTGCTAAAATATCTTCTTCTGATAGATTTTCTGAGTTTATCAACGCTTCTAAGGCTAGACACTTGATTTGGGCTTTAATTATTCCATTCATTGCATGACCACCACATGCTATCAAATTAGAGAGCCACTGAGCTATAGCTACGTTAGGTTTTGACAATTCATGAACAATTGGGTTTTCCAAAAACTCTTGTACATTTAGTTGTGCCATCTTGTACTTTACCAAAATAATTATACCTCTCCAAAAAATATATCCCACCAATACACAGAATCCTATTAACACTAAACTGTTCAAACATTTAATGAAAACACGGTCCTGTTATCACCAATGTTTAAAACAGAATCACTCGATCCCTAGGTCTGGGCACCAAAAATATATATTACGGCTGGCGAATTACGCAAATTTACGAGCTCCAAAACTCACCTTCTCTAATTTACATAAATCTGTTACACTTAAAAAATACATGAGCTCTGAGAATATTATGCAACTCCCAGACTGATATGTATATATATATACAGTATACTGTATATATATATATATATATATATATATATATATATATATATATATATATATACATTGTGTATATATATATATATATATATATATATATATATATATACATTGTGTATATATATATATATATATATATATATATATAATGTATATATATATATATATATATATAATGTATATATATATACATATATATATATATATATATATATATATATATATATATATGAATACTGAATATTCAAAGGTCTCTTACATTACTCAAATCAAAACTAGGTGATTACTTTATAAGAACTATTCTAAAACCAACCTCTTACTTCGGTTTTTAGTCAGGGAATCGAGAGAAGTACTGAGAAAAAATATTGATCATAATAATACACTTACAAAAATAAATATATCCTATGAAAAGTTACCAATAATACAAAAAAAAAAAAAAAAAAAAAAGATACTCTAAAAAATTATACAATTAATTGATAGAAAATTTTTGATTTTGACAATTAATGAAAAAACTTAACACTTAACACTCTAGTGATTAAGTAATGATGAAACTTACATGAATGCAACTGTTATGCTTACGTTTTTTGGTTTACATGAGGTTACAGAACAGTTAAACAAAATAAATACACTTCAATGGTTAACCTAATCTCACAGGGCTAGTTACAAAATTTTATTTCAAAATTTACTTACATTAACACACTACACTTGAATTAACATCCAATAATTCAACCAACGTTTGAACATTATACACGATTTACGCTGGATGAAAATCTATAAGCACGTGGGACGGGACAGTAAAACACTTTTCACACTTGAGAGGAGAAAGGGTTGGAACCCTAAGGAATAGGTTGGATTTCTTCTGCTGCTTATGCATTCCTAGGATATATATATTTACTTAATTTGTCTAGAAATTTCTATTAGATTATTCTGGTAGCGGTAGAGGTATGGGTGTACAACATAAGGTTGCCAACGTAGTAATTTGAAAAACAGTTAATTACATTGCTTGCAAGGCAATTCTCTTTCAGCTAACTCCGCCCAGCTTCCTTTCGTGACTTTAAAGAAAGAGTAAATTTGATTCGAGAATTTTCATGCACTCTCTAACCATGTGGAAAGATAAAAAAGAAAATGACGTAATTCCTTGTGCTCACACCTTCTGTGTGTGATACACCATACTTAAATGTGATTACATACGACTTCATAGCCAAACTATATGAAGTAAAAAGTTCATTCTCAAAAATAGCCTAAACCAGCTTCGTAAGGATATATATATATATATATATATATATATATATATATATATATATATATATATATATATATATACGAATTTTTGCGGTGCTGTGACGGTTGAGTGTGTGGGGAAGTTCGAAACAGCTGCTACCTTCTCAGAGAGGGGGTGGACTCCTTCAGTAGTGATGCGTGGGAGCCGAAGGTACACTTGTCATACCGGACTACAAGGTCGTTCTGTGTTAGTCGGTCGAGCATGATGCATAGATGAGGAGTTCCTCTCTGGAGGAAGAGAACACAAGTATGTCGTCCACATAACATACACAGAAAGGGAGGTTCCCTAAGAGGCTATCAATGAGGCCTTGAAAAATGTCCCCAGCCTTACAAAGGCCAAAACAGGGGTAATTGAAGGTGTATGTACTGAAGGGGGTGGTGATGGCGGTCTTGGGTATGCCTTCTGTGTTCATGGACACCTGTTTGGGGGGAACAGTGAAAGTTCGACGAAGATCTGAACGGAAAACTTTTGGTTATGATATGAATAGGTCGGCATAGGCATCTGTGAGTGCACTGATGTGTAGAGTAAGGCTGGAACGGCCATGTTGAAGAGGTTTCATTGATTCCGAGTCCCCGTTGACTAATCGTCGGTGAGGTTTCGATGAGTACGAGTGCTCGTTGACTAATTATCGGTGAGCAATATTAACCATGAGATGGAAATGTGAAAGGAAATCTACACCAAGGAATGGTATTGTGACGTCAGCTACGAGAAACTTCCAATTATACTTGGCGCTCCCAAACGATAATGCGACGGTTTCTTAACCGTTGATGGGTATCGCCAACCCCTTCGCTGCTACCAGGCAGACTTCAGCAGACTTAGACAGACTACATCGTGTTCTGGAGAGTGGCCTTGGCAGAAGAGAATGGCAAGCATCCTTGTCTATCAAAAATCGCACGCCCGTATACTCATCATATAAAAAGGAAAGATTAGTGATAGGGGAGGTCAACGACACAAGCGGTGGCCTACTTACACATTTTTTGACCGCTGACAATGGTTCGCACATTTCTTCTCAGCAGCCCCGAATCAGGAGTGATAGTAGCATAACTGTGGCTAATAGGTATCAATAAATGGTTGGAGAGGTCGTTGGTTGGGGTATGAGAGGGTGGTGGTTTATGTGGGTGGTGGGATGCTTTGTCGCCGCTAAGGCACATCATGTGGTTGGGGTCTGTGTCCTACCGCATTCACATCAGCTTAGGTCGATGTTGAATAGTTGTCCTTTTCATCAGGACTGGGGGCGTTGATGGAGGTCTTGAAGATGGTGAAGTGGCTGTCCAAAAGGATGTTGACTGGTCATCAGATCCTTCATTGGCAAAATATTGACATCAGGGATAGCTGGGCGTACAGGTTTGAGAAGGGTCATTGCCCAAATGGTACGAAGTAGATTCACTTCACGAGAAGAGCTGTCTGTGGCAGGTTGCAGGTGAATGATACTAGTCATTTTGCCTGAGGGCTAGTAAATTCTTTTGGACCCCAACAGTTGTTGAGAGAGCTAAATAAGCTTGGCCATATGGGCGGCTGGGAATGGGGAATGTTGCTCTAAGAGGTATGTTTTCAGGATGTCATCTGGTAATGGGGTGTCCCCTTGTCCGCAAAGCTAATGTGAGATCGCCGCAAGAACATTGTCTGCTTTACTACTTAAGCAAGTCACGCCCTTAATGCGAAACGGGAGTTCTGCATGCTGAAAACAAGTGAAAGCTTCTCTGCTGGTGAATCTCAGTATTTGCACTGAGGCGGCGTGTGTTGAAGTGCCATGATTGTTAGGCAGCATCATCAAAAAGTAGGGTGCAGCAGTGAGGGGGATGACAGGAGGGAGCGAGTCACTCGGGGTCATCAATTGTGCTGGAGAGTAGTCAGGTTGTAACTGAGAGGCGAGGTAAATGCAACTAAACTTTATTAAACAGTCATCGAGTTTATATACAAGGACTTGCGGGTAATAAATAACATCACAAAAAATCAAAACATGATAGAACACGAGCTAGCATGTTTACACAGGTTACTCTATTAATGCAGGGAAGAACGAGTGATAAGATAAAAAGGCAAAACCATTGCAGTGTAGGCCTATGAGCGTGATTGAAACACGTGCAGTACAACTACAGTAAGCCTTACCGAACCAACAGCTGAGCTCCCCTTACCAAATTTCTTTTTCAAGATTGGATAAAAAGTTTTTCATATATATTCTTTTATTATCATAGGAATGTATTTCTATAACCAAATTCAAATTAAATGCTGTAATATATTCATACTATGTAAACTGTTTACATTTATATATCAATCATAGCTTACATATAAAAAACACAAACAATACTGAAAAATTACTAGTTACTAGTTACCAACTTACTAAGGTACACTGCTATTACAGATCACATGAACAGAACATAAAGAGTCTTGACAAAAGAACTACAAAAAAACAAAATCAAATTAGAATATACAGGTGCAGTGAAAAAAAAAAGCTGTACCAAAGTACCACAACCACAAGGATATCAAAACATACACACCATTGGGGTACTGAATGGCACGTCACAACGGTATACCTTAATGCTTAAGTTTGCTGTAATTGATAAGCCAATCTGTAGTATTAAGAATCATTTAAGGTCATAGAAATCGAAATCTATTATAAATGTAATCTTCCAATCCCTAATTAGGGAAGCTTTGGCTATTGCAGTTTGGGTTTGTTTTTGTCTGTTCTGTCCAATTTTCTTTCAGTGTTCTCGTGTATTGAATATCTCTATGGGTCTTAAGAAACTAGGTTCAAATCATGATATAATTACCTACTATGAGATTCAGGGCCTCTGTAACACGGTTTTTTCGCAATAATTTGTTATCTATGAATTTCATAAATATAACGCTTCTTCAGAATGCACATTATATCTACACATAAATTTTGACTATATTCTGCATTACGTAGGTTGAATAGATTTGGTACTTATAATGTAAAAGTGACGTTTTTTGAAGACGGGCCAACTTACTCAGAGAAAAGGTTTCGAACGCACTCGTTACGTAACTTATGACGGCATTTCTTCCCTCTTTCTCGATCGATGATTGGCTATACGTAACGAAGGCTATACCTCTGCCAACAATGACACAAAAGTTGAAATAAAAGCAAAGCAGTACACCTTTATGAACTCTGAAACCTCTCCACTGATAATTGTCATAATGAACAAACCAACAAAATATGTTAATAAATACAAAAACACTTCGATTATTAGTCTAACTCCCAAATAAGTTTCCTAAGAAATTACAGTCTACTTTATAGGTCACTATCAGATTGACAAGGTGTAGGGAATAGTTGGTAATTTTCAAAAACGTAGTAGACAAGCTTGATTTGATAACTGCTCTATCCCATGTCAAGCGATTTTTATTTATTGTCTATATACCTACCTATTTATTGTAAAAAAAAAAAAAATAGACGGTACCGTATTTTGGCTTTAAACCTTCACCAATAATTATCGTCAGAATGATGACTTCATGAGGCTCCACCCACTTTGGCCTGGTTATAATTCAGGATAACACTGAAGGCTATCATGGGCATTGTTGGATCAGAAAATTTAAATTCTGGCTTTAAAAACTCATTTATCGAGTAGTTGTAAGATTAATTCATGTATACTACTGTTGGGCACTACTGCTACAGTAGTATTACTACGCTAGCACAGATACCCCACCCACATTTATGTATCGTTCCGCCATTCATAAAGTCTTTGTAATGTTTTTTCACTGTGCAATAAGCCATGGCCTCCTCAGAAATTAAGTTTAACATTAGATGATAGGCTATTTCATTAAGCTGACAAATTATGGCAACTGGGTATGTTATTGCCGATGTTGAAGCTAAAGATGAAGTATGGTATCATTCCTTCATTGCATTATCATCTTTACTACTATTTGTTTTGCTACATGTAGTAATTATTTTAAAGGATAAATGAATTATGTTCACTTTACTTCTATAAATTCCCATTAGATGTACCAATAAAACTCCTAAAACTATTCCTAATTTATTTACAAAATGCAGTCATGCCCAAAACATAGCCAACACGGTCGTACGCCCTAAGAAGAAGAAAAAAAATTACATCGGGTGATCTGTTGGTCTGATGGAGAGTTTAGCACAAAATTCTTTTTTTTTAACAAAAATAGTTATATAAACACTGTTTACATATAATCTCTCTCTCTCTCTCTCTCTCTCTCTCTCTCTCTCTCTCTCACTCTCTCTCTCTCTATCTCTCTCTCTCTCTCTCTCTCTCTCTCTCTCTCTCTTGGTGGCATAATGAATAGTTAATGGAAATGTTCAAAAGCCTGAATGACATTACAAGTATTATAATCATGTTACGCTAAATACAAATCAGACCATAAATATTGGATTTAAACTAGAAACAGAATAATTACCTATTCAGGCTATAGTAAATATGGCCACGGGCTTTCTCTTGACTGTACAAAGTTGCAAGTCGTAAGACAAATGCAGTTTTGCAACCACGGGGGCAATTCCAAATCCTGTTAGCTATTCTTGACTGTTATGGGTTTCAGAGCAGATGGAACAAGGTGAATGGGTGTCTGGTGGATGGGCGGGGCAAAATTTTGTCAAAAGGTGTTTACATTGCTTACGTAATGAATGTTTTCAACTCTTGGCTCGTTATCACTGGCCATGGCGTCGGCTAGATCATTTTTACTCTACAAAAATTAAAACTATCGGGTTTAGGTTATTGATAATGCTGACAAAATTTGTGTGTGGTTATAAAATATACATATGTCAACTTTCAGCTACATCCGATGCTTTGATAAGGAGCAAAGTCCAAAAAACCGTGTTACAGAGGCCCTGAATCCCATAGTAACCCTGTAAGTGGTGGGTGCTGATACCTAGCTAAATAGATGATGCCTATTAGTTATTTATAATTACATCATCCTTTTTAACTTTCTTTGCATGTAGCTTCTGACTTCTTTTTTTTTCGTGCTACCAATGATATTAATATAAATTGTTGGAAATAGAATCTATTTTTTTTTTCATTATATGTGCTACAGGAGTAAATATAACGACAAAAAGATGATTATTTGAAAATGGAAAACAGATTACAGTAAGTGGTGGATCACCTTTAACCTTTTAAAGAGTAATAGACTGGCACTCAATTTTGTTTTTTATGAAGAAACTATCTAACATCAGATACCGAGGAATACCTCGTTTGATCAGACACATTGCACACAATTATTTCCTAGGCCATCAACTTTTCCATCATTTAAAGATAGCAATAATGCTAGCTGACTTGGTATTCTCTGATAATGAGGATTCTAATTTCTAAAAGTTTAACCTAATCTCTTTTCTTGCAAATGCTGTTGTGAAGATGAACCCTGTAATGTATAGTAGATAGGCAAATCCTCTATCAAATAACAATCAAAATCATTTGCTATGCATGTGACATTGATCACCCGTTTGCGCTTTAGGGAAGTTTTTTCTTTTTATAGGACTTGTGATGGTAACAACCCATCATTGTCATTTCTTAGCAGTAAATTTTTTCCATGGTCCATCTATATTGTCGTCTTTGCAAATATATGTATACTATTTAGTTTTTACGCCAATATATTTTTTTTTCTCTAATAAGCATATCTCTTGTTTCTCCGTTGTTGGCAAAGAAGAGTTATCAGTGATATCTGAAACTGTTCATTTCCAAATGCGTTTAATAGCTATTTGGGGGTTTGTTGGTCCTTTCATGTTACTTTAATGTTACCAGTTGGTATAACTGACCACCAGTCATGTTCACAGGCTTCTATATTGTGATAACGAGTGTCTTTCCTTAGTAGTTGTTTAACAAACAGCAATTTTTCAAAGTATATAGCAAGTCCATGAATGACTTATGCAAAAACATCTAAAGTGCTGTTGAAGCCTTCCAGCGTTTTTCCTTTCCTGCTCATTTTACTTGATATAAAAGAGGTCTCAAAGTTGTTTGCCATTTTGTGTGGTATAGGTATTTCAATATGTTTAGGATCCTGCATGTATAATCCTTAAAATGTCTTAGCAGCATATGCCCATTTAGAAGAAAACGAAGGAATATACTTTGTTATTTCTCATTTATAGCTTGACCAGTTAGAATGTTCCCGATGGGTAGCTCAGGATTCATATTTTCAAAAGGATTTAAGAAAGTATTTAAAATAGATATTATGAAATCTTCAAGTATATCCTTTCTATCTTTTTTATGAGACTTCTTTCAAATCCTTTGAGTCTGGAATTTTAGTGATACAACTGCTTCCATGTAAGTTACTTACCCCCTCAATTCTTATTGATTTGGTGATCATCCAACGGCTTCCAGCAAAGTGAAAATTTTCGAATGCTATGATGCCTGTGAACCTCAAGGCAGCATTAGCGTTGCCTGTCTGATACATTCCCGTGTAAACAGACTCTCTCCAAAACCTGATTCTAGTACGTTTTATATTTACACCTAACCTTCCGGACAAAGTGAATGACTCACTTCAGGAGGTTTTACTCCTAAGTTGAGAGTTTTTTCATGTATATATATATATATATATATATATATATATATATATATATATATATATACATACATACATACATACATACATAGATATATATATATATATATATATATATATATATATATATATATATATATATGTATATAATATGAATCAACAAAGCTAGATTCACAAAGACCAAAACAGGTTTAATTCAGAAAGAAAGGTTAAATGATTAGATACATATAGCAAATTAAGTTTGGAAACATTAGTTTTTTTTTTCTATACTGAAAGTTCATTAAAAGATAGAGGCTGAAAGCTTTGTGAATATCGGTGCTGTGTGTCGAGAATTGTCGATCCTTTCCCTATGGAATATAGAAGATCCTAAAAGAGAAAAGGTATTCTATATATGCTGACATCGAACGCATCAAATACCCATTAGATGGAGCTGAGGAAAAAAAAATCATTGGCACCAGCTAATTACGCTTATAATGGATTGTAGGATTATATTTGTGATTGAGTTCCATTTCTAAGATTCTAAAGAAGCTTCCTATTATAGAATTGGGCTTATCAATCACAGTAGCCAATAACAATTAAATGGTCTGAGGTTTAACGGTTTTAAGGTCGATTATGAATGGCAGAGGCAAGGGGCAGTGACAATGCCCTAGAGACTGAGCATGTTTACATATGATCAGCGCCCAACCTCCCTACCACCCAACTAGGACCAGGGGGGGTCTAGGCAATGACTCTGCAGGTAGACCTATAGGCTCTGCAAAACACCCCGTTATTACCTCACATGGATGATAAGGTTGCAGACAATACAAGAAACTATCGAGTATGAGCAGCACTCGATCTCCGTGCAGCAGATTGCCTGACAGAGACGTTTCCAATAGTCTACCACAACCTTTTTACCTTGAAATTATCGATAATTTAATCTTTTGTTTTATACATCTCAACTAAATCTTCTTATAATCAATAATTTCTGAATTATCATGGAAAAGGAAAACAAGTGCAGTCATTCATTTTTTCACACACACTCACACGCATATATATATATATATATATATATATATATATATATATATATATATATATATGTATATATATACATATATATGTATATATATACATATATATATATATATATATATATATATATATATATATACATATATATATATATATATATATATATATATGTATATATATATATATATATATATATATATATATATATGTATATATATATATATATATACATATATATATATATATATATATATAAGAGAGAGAGAGAGAGAGAGAGAGAGAGAGAGAGAGAGAGAGAGAGAGAGAGAGAGATAAATTACACGCTGCCCCTAGGGGCATGAATGAAGGACAAAGGAGGAACGTAATCAGCAATGATCACCATTCTGCGTTGCGAGCAGAGCTGAGCCTCCAAGTTGAGCCTTGGAGGCGGGACATGAGCGCATACAATGTCCCGCCTCCAAGTTCTTCGCTGTTCCAAGTTACAAGGTGAACTGTCGTGGTGTTCTTAAGACCTGTTCTTCTTCTCCGTCGTTTCCACCTGCAGGACACTGGAAGTTGTCGTAAGTTTTACTTTATTTAATAATTTGTGTACAAATAAGAGTTTTCTTAAAATTGTTTTTTTTTTTTCATTAATAATAGGAAATTTTGTCGCATTTAAACAGATGGTATCGTAATTTTCAAACACACAGACACACTGAAATATATATATATATATATATATATATATATATATATATATATATATATATATATATATAATCTGAAAAGGGACTTTATTGGATATTTTTCTTATATATTTCAAAAACTTAAACTTAATCAACTGGACTTTTCCTCCGTCTCCGTATCGATATTTTCTTAATTGTTAATTGAATAATATTCGAAGTATTTTCTCGGAAGCAGAAACCTATTTGCACCATTTTCTTCCAACCAGAAAAGTTTCAGTTCCTTATTATGCCAAAAATGATGCTTGATAGCAAAACCCTAGTGACAAGAGCACTTGTTTAAATAAATTCTTTAGTTGGCCATGGCAACAGCCACCAGTTAAGATACTATCGTTAGAGTGTTTTATGTCCATTGAGTGGCCAGATAATGCTACTTTCCACCAGTCTGTGGTTGCGGCTAGTTTTCCTTTGCCTACACATACATCGAATATTTTGGCCCATTCTCTACACATTTCCATTTGCTCATGTACCTAACAACGGTAAGATAACCGAAAAAAATTCTTCAATTGGCCTGTTAACTACTGTGCTAATTGTTCATTGGCTACTTTCCTCTTGGTAACGGTAGAATAGACTCCAGGTATGACAAGCACCTATGCTAGGAGAATGATGCTCCAAAATCATACCATTGCTCTCTAGTCTTGGATAATGCCATAGCCTCTGCACCATGGTCTTCCACTGTCTTGGGCTGGAGTTATCTTGGTTTAAGGTACACTCGGAAACACCATTCTATCCGTTTCCTTATTTCCTTTCCTCAATGAGCTATTTTCCCTGTTAGCGTCCTTATGCTTATAGCATATGGTTTTTCCAACTTCCTACTAGGGTTATAGCATAGCTAGTATTAATAATAATAATATTAATAATAATAATAATAATAATAATAATAATAACAATAATAATAATAATAATAATAATAATAATAATATTAAGAAAAAAATTTGAAAATATCCCTTTGGGAGTGTTCATGCATTGGATTGTTCATGAGTACGGAAGGATGCAATAAGATACAATATATCCTGCAAGGTCAGAAATAGTGAACTCTGTTATGGAAGAAACTGGGGCGTTAGGTTCAGATTGCAGCCAAAACACCAAATTTGGGCCATATCATCCTCAGATGCAAAATTATTGTTTTCTGCCGGGAGCCAGCACAGCGGAGGTCTGGGGAATGTAGGCCATTAAGATGAAAAAAAAAAAGAAAAAAAAAACTGCCATCTCATGAGTTATTCCAGTATTTTCCATTATGGGTCATTACCTTGAAAAAGCTCACAATTCCAGCAGTTTTAGACCTGCCGATGTATTACAATATAAATAATGTTTAGCAGAATATGATAATTGGATAATAGATTAAATAGATTTTTATATAGAAAAATAGTCAACTAAAAAATAGTTGATACAATTAATATTTTTTTCCTTCAATCTCATAAAACTTATGCAAAATAAAAATATTTTATGATTGTTATTTTTATATAACAGAAATATTGTAACATGAAAATACATTGACTGTATTAAGTCTAGTAATAGTCTTTACAATACTTCAGAATTGATTTTTTTCGATTTGAATCTTGTAACATATTTATGCATTTCAAATGTTACTTGTATTTATACTACTTCGAAACCATATGCCAATAAAGGGAGACATTTAACATATTTTTATTTAGAAAAGATGGATTATACATAATCATATCAAAATTGCTAATAAAAATTTCATAGTGAATACAAAAATCTTACAATTATTGTGTTCCTTTAAATCTTACTTGATTATTGAAAAATCGAGCCTTTTTCTAAATTGTTAAATGTTTTTAACATAACAACTGAGGAAAACAGCTAAACTATTGTGTCTGTTGACTAATCTTCATATTTGATTTTTCTTCTTGAATATTGGAAGACATTGATGAATTTTAGATAATATCAGCAAATAATTAAATTACTTCGAAACCATGTAAAAATATGATAATAATCAATATCCAATTGTCCAAATACACTTAACGTAATAACATGTACTTTAAAAACCAAAAACCAAGTTTCCTTCATCACCATTATTATTACCTTCGCCGACTTCGTTGCGAAGGTTATGTGTTGATCTGCGTGTATTTCGTGTCTGTCTGTGCGTTTGTGATTTTCGTAAACCAAAATGTATTTAACCGAATTTCGTAAGATTTTGTGGGATGATTGGCCATAATCCAGGGCCGATTTTATTACATTTAGAGAGTGAATGGGTCAAAGGTCAAGTTCAAGGCAACAGAAAGGCCAAATACGTCTTTTCGCCATATCTTGGTAAATTTGTATGAAATTTGTATGAAATTAGTGCCAAATGTGCATAATTCAATTGCCTATCTTGTGTTATACAACACGATCAAGGTCAAGGTCATAAAAAGTTAAAAACATCTCTGCTACATCTTTGGCAAATTTCAGGAAATTTTGTGAGATGATTGGCCATGAATGATCCAAGGACAATTTGATTAGATTTTGGGAGTAATCAGGTCAATGGTCAAGGTCACAAAAAGGTCAAGAACGTCTTTTTACTATATTGTAGTTAATTTTTATCCGATTTGCATGAAACTGGTGTCAGAGTGTGCATAATTCATTTTCCTATCTTCTGATTAGGGAGTACTTAGGTCAAAGGGCAAGGTCAAGGTAAAAAGCGTCTTTTTGATATATCGCTGTAAATTTTGATCAGATTTGCATGAAACTAGTGCCAAGATGTGCATAATTCAATTGCCTATCTTGTGATATACAACATGATATAGGCTAAGCTATGCACTTTACCGATACCCGCTCTAGTTGCATCTGCCTTCACACTTACAAAGGCTGGTTCATCTCACATTAACTCTGTAATTCTGTTCCACTTGCACTATCCTGCACAGGACTAACACAACTGCAATGCAATATTATCGAACAGGCTTATGAAGCATTTGTGAGAGCACTCCATAAAGGTTGTCATTTACCTTTGTCATCTTTCCACCAGCTCCAACTACACATGTTAAAGATAGTTTTCATGGAGCAGTTACTTTACTTCAGAAAAAGCTAACTTGTAATAGTTCCCGTTTCGCATTTTGGAACAGTGTTGCCTGGGTTGGTGGGATATTCTCCAGAGACCTGTATCCAGTAGTAGGTAACTTATGACTTGCTTCATTTGCACCCACTGCATTGCTTCCCTCCTTATACATAAGTATAACTAAGCATTCAATTACATTCATATGAGTCACCGTGTTAAAGAAAATAGGATCATTTATTAATGCGATCAATGTCATAGTGAGGTCCGGAGTAAAATTCCAAGATGCCCAAGCTGACTTTGATCCGTGTCTAAGAAAGTGAGATGTTTTATCACAACCAATGAGGCTATGGATAAGGAAAGAGCCAAACATGTTGCTTGTCCAAAGCCTGAACATAGATGATGAATTGCAATATCGCTATATTTTATTTCTAGTGTCAAAACTTACCTAAAGCTCTTTGAAATCAGTGGTAATGAAATGAAGGGCAACTACTATGCATATCAGACCCTATGATATACTGTTTTTCGCAAATATCTTTGAAACAAAGACTCGGATCAGCATGGTGCTTTGGCAAAGATTGTTTCACACACTCCGCTAATTTTTGACACTACTGTCCATAGTCAAATGCTGCTAATTATGGCGTTTACTCTTGACTGTGAAGTCAAAAACCTGTGTGAGCTATTTACACATTCGAATATGTGAGGCGTGACGTAGTAGTGACGTCCATTCATCCACCAACTCCTCCCTTGCCTTCCCTTACTACCACCATCCATCCCTTTCCCTCCCTCCTACCCCACTCCTACTCTCTCTTCCCGCCCTCTTTCTCCCCCATACCTCCTTTTCCTCTCCCTTAATCCCTCCTTCTCTCTCTCTCTCTCTCTCTCTCTCTCTCTCTCTCTCTCTCTCTCTCTCTGTACACAAAGAAATGAAGCTATGCACACATATGACTTATTTATAATGGCGGATAACTCGAATGTATATATGTTAAGTATGGTAGGGTGTTTTATGCACCACCCTGATTCCTGTTCCAGCGCAACTTGCTGTTGCTTAATTATTGTATGAGGTTTGTTTGACAATTATACAACCATTGAAAGTGAAACTGTCAAAAACGGGTGGTGTGGCAGGGGGCGGCGGTGAGTGTGGCGGTGTCACAGGGGGAGTGGCTGTCCCGCATGGTGAATCTGGCCGAGAACGTGTGCCTCGCTGAACCAGCAACCGCACTGCATTTGTGGTCATTCCCATGACCTCTGCAACACGATCATAGGGCCTGTTGGGGAAAGGAAATCGGATAAGATAACATGTTCAAAACTATCATGTTGAGATTTTTTTTTTACCAGTCAACAATCAAAATAATGTTCCCTTTTATTATCATAGGTAGCTGTGAAACATAGTGACTGGTTCATCTGTAACTACGGAATACAACTTTGATTTATTACTTACCTATTCAAATTTATCCTCAGTTTCCTTTAAATATGCTCTTGGTTGAAAATATGGAAGAGTCGTAGTGCGATGACTCCTTTGCACCCACGAGGACATCGCTGCATGTTGGCCATGGTTGAGAGCGATGAAATACTTCCTCCACAAGACTTTGCCATCAGCCGTCTATTGGCCGCACGCCCGTTACTTACCTTGTTATCTTCTGCACTTACCAAATATGGTATAACCGTCAAAGAAGCAAGAACATCGATTACGATTGTTTGCATAAACGATCAAACCTTACTTGGCAAAATTTTTTTATTAATCTGTCATTAATTCGTCATACTTGTGTCTGGCTTCATATACCGTGTACCCTCAAGAAAGAGAGAGAGAGAGAGAGAGAGAGAGAGAGAGAGAGAGAGAGAGAGAGAGAGAGAGAGAGAGTGAGAGAAGGGAGGGAGGGGGATAATTTTTTCATTTTTTCAGGAATCCATTCTTGTTATATGGAATTTTTTTGCTCTCATCACCAATTCTTGTTCTGGCACTTCTCCCACAACGTAGTTGTGCTTAGGACTTTATGCTGGGTACCATTTTTATTTGAGTTTTCAAATATGAGATAATGTGTAGTATTACATACTCAAGTGGTTTCCTGTGAGAGTGGGTCTGTGTGATGTTGCCATGGTTTTTCAACTTGTTTGTTGATGGAGTGGTGAGAGAGGTATATGCTCGAGTGTTTGGTCGAGGATTAAAACTAATAGACATGAGTGATCATGATTGGGAGGTAGATCAGTTGTTGTTTGCGGAAGATACTGTACTGGTTGCAGACTCTGAAGCTTGGTCGATTAGGGCCAGAGTTTGGAAGTGAATGTGAGAGAAGGAAGCTGAGAGTTAATGTGGCTAATAGTTAGGTTTTGAGATGCACGAGAAGGGGGGTGGTGGTGCAAGGTCCTGTTGATTGGAGAGTTACTTGAGGAAGTAGATCATTTTAAGTTCTTGGGGGTCTGTTGTTGCAGCAAATGGAGGAGTGGAAGCAGGTTTACTTCAGATAGTGAATGAAGGATGCAAAGTGTTGGGTGTAGTGAAGGGAATGGTAACGAATAGAGGGTTAGGGATGAATGCAAAGAGGGTTCTGTTTGAGAAAGTGACTGTACCAACTGTGATGTATGGATCGGAGTTTAGGGCAGTGAAAGTGACGGAGAGACAGAAATTGAATGTGTTTGAGATGAAGTGTCTAAGGAGTATGGCTATTGTATCTCGGTTAGATAGGGTTAGGAACGAAGCATTGAGGGTGAGAGCCGATGATTTAGCAGCTAGAGTGGATGTGAATGTGTTGAGGTGGTTTGGCTATGTTGAGAGAATGGAAAATGGCTTTCTGCTAAAGAAGGTGATGAATGCAAGAGTTGATGGGATAAGTACAAGAGGAAGGCTAAGGTTTGGATGGATGGATGGAGTAAAGAAAACTCTAGGTGATAGGAGGATAGATGTGAGAGAGGTAAGAGAGGATGCTAGAAATAGGAATGAATGGCGAGTGATTGTGACGCAGTTCTAGTAATCCCTGCTGCTTCTTCCGGCGCCTTGGTGACTGCGGATGTACCAGCAGAAGGGGATTCAGCATATGAAACTTCGTCTGTGGTGGATAACGGGTGAGGGTGGGCTGTGGCACCCTAGCAGTACCAGCCAAACTCGGCTGAATCCTTCGTCAGGCTAAGAGAAGTGGAGAGAGGAAAGGTCCCCTTTCGTTCATTTGTTTGATGTCCGCTACCACCCCTAAATGGAGGAAGTGCATTGGTAGATAGAGATTACATACTCACAGAAGGTTTTGATTGTGTAGGGAACACCATGCTGCTATGTTCAACACCATATCAGTAACTAGAATGACTTTCTGGTTCATCTGTTGATGAATGAGTAAATTAAAGGATGTCTGATTTTGCAACAGTTCATAGCATACCTCTTTTTGCTAGGCTTGATGGTTCTCGTAGTTGTGGGGATGGGCGGGAGGGTACGCCTATGTGTATATCTTAACTACCTTGTTTGTTGATGAAATCTTTGGTATAATGGACATCAAACAGGTGTATTTTAATGGAGCGAGAGGAAGATCTGTGTGATAAAAGCCATATTTAATGTGATGCTCATTAAGAGTTGATTGTACTTGTCCAGAAGTTAGTACTTCTGCTTGAGATAAGATTGTGGTCCAACAAAAACTCTGTAGTAGCTTAAGCATCATTAGATGTATTTTCTCCTCAATGAGCAATGCTCCCATCATGACTACCATTTTATCTTATCCAAGAGCTCTTATATTTCCAATGAAACAGTTTGATTACTGCACACAGTGACTGATCTGCTGCAAGAACACTTGTTTGTTCTTAGTTAGAAAAAAAAATTGTGCCTTTTATTGTTCATTCCATAATATACTTCATTGAGGATACAGATGCAGCTTTCGCAGGAAAGAGAGGATATATATTTATCTCTGCAGTAAGTTTCACACTATCACCACTGGCTAATTTTTAGTTGTATCCAAACCCCAGATTGACACCATCTTTGTCAAGATTTTTATGTTTCAACAGTTTAGATGTATGCTTCATCTACACTTCATTCTTTACCCAGGGAGGTGTTTTATCGTGATGTGGTGTAAGAGGATTATCACCAATATCTGGTGCAAATATATCAATCTGAGCAAGCTCAACTTGAGCCACGTCATAGGAATTTGGTCACTGTGGAATTTACTTGGCTGAAGAGTTTATCTTGTTTGCAGGTTCTTTCACTCAAAGGTTACCATGTGATAGATGATTTATAACACTTAGGGCATTTTCATGAAACTCGCTTTGTGAGAAGTTTCCATGAGATTTACTTTCCAAATGATTAATATCGTGTGGTGAAAACCTTCCGTTCGACTTTTTTGGCACTACTATTCTATTCTGTTTATGACATGCACAAACCGTCTGTGTTATATCTTGCTTTACTTCCATAACTCAGCTGTAAAATACAGAGGTACCATGTGTGTTACTGATCTCATTTTGGGTTCTGTTCATTTCATGTCCATGGTGTAATACACCTTGGCATAATGGCAATGAGGGTTCCAGGTCCTTACTGTGTCATATTTCTGGTAACTTGACTTCGTGATGTGTGCTTTTGGTAGTATTAGATGTGATATGACATTTACTATTCTTCCTCTTGAACTTGGAACATTGTTATTTTCAGATGCCTGATGATTGTAAATATATGATCCACCTTTGAGCACTATGCTGATAAACTCCTCATCTCTGTCAACAGAAGTTATGAAGTAGTTAGGCAAAAAAGAAGCTTCAAATGTATTCTTGTATTGCATACACAGCTTATATAGTATCATAGCAGTCCTCATCAAGGGGATTTTATCTTCCTGACTTATTTGAGAGTGGTGTGTTTCAGATAACTCATCAACAGCATTTTCTTTGTGAGACATATATAGTTTTTCTACTCCTATTGTCTTTGGAGAAGGCCTCCCATTCAGGTAGTGAACTAAGAAGATAATCTTTAATTAAGTTGCATGTGGTTCTTTATTTTTATGATATAGGATTCTTTGTTCCTGCAT
>NC_090744.1:90632012-90657012 GCF_036898095.1 Palaemon carinicauda
CAGTACAGTATCATCTGGAAACAATAGCTGATTTACCTCCCATTCATGGTCATTCTCGTCTACCAGTTTTAATCCTCATCCAAGCACTCGAGCATTCACCTCTCTCACCACTCCATCAACATACAAGTTAAACAACCATGGAGACATCACACATCCCTGTCTCAGCCCCACTCTCACCGGAAACCAATCACTCACTTCATTTCCTATTCAAACATATGCTTTACTACCTTTGTAGAACATTTTCACTGCTTGCAAAAACCTTCCACCAACTCCATATAACCTCATCACATTCCACATTGCTTCCCTATCAACTCTATCATTCGCTTTCTCCAGATCCATAAACACAGCATACACCTCCTTACCTTTTGCTAAATATTTCTCGCATATCTGCCTAATTGTAAAAATCTGATTCATACAACCCCTACCTCTTTTAAAACCACCCTGTACTTCTAAGATTGCATTCTCTGTTTTATCCTTAATCCTATTAATCATTACTCTACCATACACTTTTCCAACTACACTCAACAAACTAATACCTCTTGAATTACAACACTCATGTACATCTCTCTTACCCTTATACAGTGGTACAATACATGCACAAACCCAATCTACTGGTACCATTGACAACACAAAACACATATAAAACAATTTCACCAACCATTCAAGTACAGTCACACCCCCTTCCTTCGACATCTCAGCTCTCACACCATCCATACCAGACGCTTTTCCTACTCTCGTTTCATCTAGTGCTCTCCTCACTTCCGCTATTGTAACCTCTCTCTCATTCTCATCTCCCATCACCGGCACCTCAACACCTGCAACAGCAATTATATCTGCCTCCCTATTATCCTCTACATTCAGTAAATTTTCAAAATATTCCGGCCACCTTTTACTTGCCTCCTCTCCTTGTAACAACCTTCCATTTCCATCTTTCACTGTCTCTTCAATTCTTGAGCCAGCCTTCCTTACTCTCTTCACTTCCTTCCAAAACTTCTTATTCTCTTCATATGACTGACCCAATCCCTGACCCCACCTCAGGTCAGCTGCCCTCTTTGCCTCACGTACCTTGTGCTTTACTTCCACCTTTTCCTCTCTATATTTTTCATACATCTCTATACTATTACTCTGCAGCCATTCTTCAAAAGCCCTTTGTGTATGTGTATATATAGGTATGTATGTATAGGTATATATATATATATATATATATATATATATATATATATATATATATATATTTATATGTGTGTGCATACACGCATATCCTCATCATCATTATCATCTCTTCCCACGCCTATTGACGCAAAGGGCCTCAGTTAGATTTCACCACTCGTCTCTGTCTTGAGATTTTAAATCAATATGTCTCCATTCATCATCTACTTCACGTTTCATAGTCCTCAGCCATGTAGAGCTGGGTCTTCCAACTCTTGTGGATCCCAATTGAAAGTTTGGTGAATTAATCTCTCTTGGGGAGTGTGAAGACCATGACCAAAACATCGCCATCTACCCCTCACTATGATCTCAGCCACATATGGCACTCGAATAATTTCTCTAATACAGTATCTCCATTTCTAATCCTGTCCTGCCATTTAACTCCCAATATTCTTCTGAGGGGTTTGTTCTCAAAACTACAAAATCCGTAGGATATTGTTTCATTGTTATGCCACGACTCATGTACATACAGTAACACAGATTTCACTAAACTGCTATATAGCCTGATTTTTATATGTAATTTCGGGCGTTTCAATTTCCAAATTTTACTCAGCCTAACGATTTTCTGAGTTGCTTTTTTGGATATTTCATTAAACTCAAATTCCAAAGATCCTTTATTAGAAACCATAGTTCTTGGATATTTAAATGATTCCAACTCAATAATTATTTCTCCTTCCAATGATATTACATCTTATATTGCATATTCCGTTCTCCTCACTGTCTTTTTTTCTATTTATCTTGAGCCCACCCTCATGTCATATTTCCTGCATTCTGGTAAGCAAGCATTGCAAGTTTTATAATCTCCTGCAGACTCTAGGTCAGCTAATTTCCAGTTACCAATCCAGTCCAATCCTTCTCCACCATCCCCAACTGTTCTATGCATTACGAAATCCCCATGGAAAGTTAAACACATATGGGACAACACATTCCCTTGGAGTACTCCACTATCCACTGTAAATTCATTTGATAGAACTCCACTAACATAAACTTTGCACTGGCTATGCTCATTGAACGGACTTACTTAGATTTACATATTTGAGAGGAACTCCATAATAATGCAGGACTCTCCACAAAATTGGCCAGTGTACAATATCAAAGGCTTTTTTATATTCCACACATGTCATCAAAAGTTGACTTCTATATTCTACACATTGCTATATCCCATTTCTTAAAATGAAAATTTAGTCAGTACAATTTCTCAATTTCTACCTTTTTATATCCTGCTTGTTTATCTTTCAGCTTTTCATCAGCCTTTCTCTATAGCCTCTTTAGAATGAGCATGCTATATATTTTCATGATAACTGACATAAGAGTGATGCCTCTGTAATTAATGTAATCAGTCAGATCTCCTTTTTTTACATTTTCACGACTACTCCCAGCTCCCAATCATCAGGTTTTGTCTCTCCATGCACATTCCACAAAATAATTTTGTAGGTATTCCAGGAGTCACTTCATTTTCGGCCTGTATCATCTCAGTGGTTATTCCACATATCCAGGGGCTTTCCATATCTTGAATTTTTCTATGATATCTTAGACTTCAAACACACTGACTTCATTCATGGGCACATCAAGGTCTTCCACAGCTTCAGGTATATTAATCAAATTTTTCCCTTCATATAACCTATCCATAGCCTCACTAAATTGTTCTATCCACGTTGCCTTTCTTCATTTTCTGTTGTTATAACTGATCGCTCTCTCTTTTGATGGGCATATGCTTCTTCTTCTTTGCAGCAGTAAAAATTTCATTAATAATTCTAGGAGCTATTCTTACACCATAGCCACTCCCTGAATTCATAGCTTTGTCAGCCTCATCTGCTTTTCTGTCTGAATATTCACTCCAGTAATTTTGGCTTTTCTTTTGACCTCACTATCAATACTAGACTACTTAGCATGCTCCACATTGTAATCTTTATTATTTCCTCGAAAACTTTTACTTATCAAGTTCTGTCTTTGTCTTCTCTTTATAGTATCACAAGCATCATCTGATATTCATGGTTTTCTCCATGTAACTGCATGTCCCAATGCTCTTAATATCACACCATACTTCATCATTGTCTGCTCTTCTCTTAAAGTCTCTAAGACTGCAAATAGATTCCTACATTCAATTCCATAGGTTTCTCTGTGCTCATTTTCTAGAAGCTTAGTTGTATCAATCTTAGTTATTCTATCTACATTTCTGTTAGGTGCTTTAGGTTGTGATTTCAGTGTGGCAATATCTGTACCTCAATAGCTTCCTACATTCATCAGAGTCTTCCTTCTATGTGGTCGATTTGATTTTTGCATTTGCCACATGGTGGAGTCCATGTATGTTTGTGAAAAAGAGTACCTCCAATAAAAAGATTGTTTGTTGGACAAAAACTTTTAAAAATTAGCCCCATTTTCATTTGCATCTTTACCAAGACCCTCAACACTCATCACATTCTCTATACCTTGATTATTCCTTCTAACTTTAGCACTGAAGTTACCAATCACAATTTTTTATCTCTCTCTGGGATCCCATCTATTACACTCTGCAGTTCTTCATAGCATTCATCTTTCCTTTCTTCAGTGGAATCATTTGTTGGTGCATGGCAAAATATAATACCCATATTGCATTGTTTTGATTTAAACTTTATGATTAACAATCTACTATTTATCGCTCTTCTTTCTGTTAATGATTAATGCATTGTCTGTTCTTGGTGTCATCATCCTTTCCAACCCTTTCTCTTCCAACTCCTTCTGTTCTTCTTGAGAATATATATATATATATATATATATATATATATATATATATATATATATATATATATATATATGTATGAATGTATGTATATATATGCGTATATATACGTATAAATATACACACACACATATATATATATATATATATATATGTATATATATATATATATATATATATATATATATATATATATATATATATATATATATATATATATCCTTGGTCTAAGATTTCTTTACCAATCCCTTAACAACCTGTTTCATTTAGGGCCAAGGGAGACAGGCCCCTCTTTGTAATAGATATCAAACATATTTCAATCGATTGTCCTGTTTTTAATCTTCAGAGGACTACACATTTTTTCCACGACAAACCTTTAAGAGGTATACTGGGGGAAATTGTAATACCCTGAACTGGAAATAATTTATACAGAGCATTGGTTTGTATCATGATCTTTAATCAATTTTATTAATTTACTTATTTAATCCTTTCAATCCTTCCTTATTTTGCATTGTGATATTATTACATGAAAGTTGTGTGATTTAAGTTGAAATGATACCTAATGTTGTTAGAGTAAGGGTAGGGTTGATTAATTTGCATTATACAGCGCTGAATGACCTTTGATGCCCCACTGCTTGGCTTAAGGCCTAAATTTTATATTCAATTCAATCTAAAGTATATTTCATAACTGCATAATCCACTTGCTGTAACTTCCCAATCTGATTTATGGTTCTAACAATTCAATTACCAATTTTCAATTTTTCTTTAGTATTTATAACCAGGAGATCCTTAGCACCACGTTATGCACATGACCAGCGACTATTCTGTAATTTTGGCTCTCCATAGACTGACTAAATCCATAGAGGATTCATTGGCCAGTTCCTTGTGATGCGCAGTGACTCTTGCCAGTCCATACAAATTTCTGTGAGATTATCCGCCAGGCATCAGGAGTAGAAACGGAAAAGAGATCTTGTCTATCGCCTTAAACGAGATTCATCACCCTGCTGCCAGGGACTGCATTGAAATTCAGGGGGCATTTCCGCCACACCCAAGGTTCTCGTTACTTCAGCAGATTGCTCATCCACTTTTATAACCGTGGGCAAACATGGATTGCTAAGATATACCACCTATATATTTTATATATATATACGTGTATATATATGTATATATGTATATATGTATATATATATATATATATATATATATATATATATATATATATATATATATATAGTAGGTAGTAGTTTGGCCAGGGCACCAGCCACCCATTGAGATACTACTGCTAGAGAGTCCTTTGACTTGACAGACAGTACTACATTGGATTCTTCTCTCTGGTTACGGTGCACTTTCCTTTTGCCTACACATACACCGAATAGTCTGGCCTATTCTTTACAGATTTTCTTCTGTCCTCATATACCTGACAACACAGAGATTATCAAACAAGTCCTCTTCACCGAAGGGGTTAACTACTGTAATGTAATTGTTCAGTGGCTACTCTCGTCTTGATAAGGGTAGAAGAGACTCTTTAGCTCTGGTAAGCAGCTCTTCTAGGAGAAGGACACTCCAAAATCAAACCATTGTTCTCTAGTCTTGGGTAGTGTCTTAGCCTCTGTACCATGGTCTTCCACTGTCTTGGGTTAGAGTTCTCTTGCTTGAGGGTACACTCGAGCACACTATGCTATCTAATTTCGCTTCCTCTTCTTTTGTTAAAGTTTTTATATCTTATATAAGAAGTATTTATTTTAGTGTTGTTGCTGTTCTTGAAATATTTACTTTTTCCTTTTTTTCCTTTTCTTACTGTGCTATTTTCCCTGTTGGGGCCCCTGGGCTTATAGCATCCTGCTTTTCCAATTAGGGTTGTAGGTTAGCAAGTAATATATATATATATATATATATATATATATATATATATATATATATATTTATTTATATAAATACATATACATATAAGCCAGAAATACCTTTTAATATCGAATTCACTCTGCCTCGGGATCAGAGAACCAAAGGGAATTAACTTTGTGATAATAGCTTCATGTTGCCCATGGATTCGAACTCGGACCAAGGAAACTGAGGTTCCAGTGACTTATGACAGGCACAAATAGCGATAAAAATTGATTACAACTCTTCCATACATTTTCCTGTCAAATTCAGGTTTTGTACAAAGAATTAAATTGAACCCATCTCCACCATTGTAATCTGTTGATAAGTTTGCAATACTTGGCTATATTTAAGGATAATTTTTCTCATTTAAATATGTATATTCCTATATTCATATAAGCCAGGAATGCTTCTTAATATCGAATTCACTCTTCCTCGGCATTGGAGACCCAAAGAGGAATTAGCTTTATGATAATACCTTCTGCTTGGCCGTAGATTCGAACTCGGACTAAGGAAGTTCTTTTAAATCTATAAACCAACAAACCTGATAAATGGAAAGAGATTATAACTAATCATTCAACATATGTCTTTATTTTCCTCAAATGAATAAAAGAACAATACAATAGATATATACTGTGTCACTAAAAAAAAAAATTACCACTTTCTGCTCACGAGATAATTTTGAACTGGAATCGAAATAAGAATAAAAATTCCTCACTCGAATTTCTCATCCCTCTACTCAAACAGGAAATCAACAAGGAAATACAAAAGTCTCAAAGCAAAAATAACTGTTTCATATGTGTGTAAAATTAATATCTTTCAATTTCTTTACTTGCACACACATCTTATTGCTTATTTCACTATCAGTAGAAGAAGGTATCTTCCATTGTCACTGTTTGGGGACTGAAGTATTTCCATTGACAGCTTCACCTCTTAATGGAGTATCTTATATTTATCTTATTCAAAGATATTTATCGACACAAAATTACCCTCAGTTTTGCAAGATTTGTTTAATTACCTTCACGTATCAATTATATTTTATGCGCTGAAAACAGGAATATTATTTGAATTATATATATATATATATATATATATATATATATGTATGTATGTATATACATATATATATATATATATATATATATATATATATATATATATATATATATATATATATCTTTAAGAGCAATATTTTGGCATATAAATTGCAAGGTCATTAAGGGATATGGTATTACTGTTTCTAATATTTCAAAGACAGTAAAGGGAAGACCGGAAAGTTGTTTGAATTTCCATGAGTATTTTCCCTCCTTAGTGCGGCACGTTGGCAACAGATGGCACTGATCAGTAAGGACTTTTCTTTACATTTGGACTAGAAAAAAAGAGCGCTTATGATGAATGGGGTTTGCCACTACCACTGAATTATGATAAACACATATAGTATGTAATTAAAATGCATATTTTGTACAAAAAATAATACCTACAGTAGTGTACTATTGTCACGAGCTTAGAATCCATTATATAGTTTTTAGAAAGGTTTCTCGTCTTCTGTGAATAATTACTAGTTTATTTAGTCTGTCTACCAGAAATTGTTATTAAAGTTGTTTTGTAATTGATTATAATTTCCCTTAGTTAAAACGATGAACATCTTTGAAAACAGTTTGTCACATTATAAAAATAGATGGATAGTTGAACAATAACTGAATACAATGTAAAACTAATGACGATAACTAAATCTCTCTCTCTCTCTCTCTCTCTCTCTCTCTCTCTCTCTCTCTCTCTCTCTCTCTCTCTTAGAAAACCGGAATTGGAAACCTCATCAGCTATGCTTCATAGAACACTGCTCTTAGCGGCCTTTGCTGCCTGTATTTCAGCGCTTCCGCCGCCTGAATGTAAGTAAACAAAGAGCCTCATAAAATGTTGCCTTTTCTGTGTTCTCATTTATGCAATTGATTATTGTTGCTTACTATAGGCATTCAATTAATTTTACCTACTCATTTCTTCCAGCGCCACAGTGTAAGATAATTACTAGCCAACTGCAGAAGGCGTGGAAAAGCGGGGACCCACACATGTTTCCTCGCATCTCCGATTTCAACCATACTCACAACGAAACTAGGTTAGATATGAATAAGATAATGATACGTCAATCTCGTTTTTTGTTATCTTTCTAGAGAGAGAGAGAGAGAGAGATAGTACATTTAAAAGATGTTATACTTTATATACTCTATGAACATTTTCATTACTCTGGATACGTCTTTATTTTCAGCCTTCACTTCGACTTCAAAAATGTGATATTTGGTGGGTTTTCAAATGCTACCTGCAGGTTCTGCAAAAACTTTGACAGCCAGACGGTAAGAAGAGTTCTAAGGATATTTTCAATTGGTAACTCATCATATCTTATTTTGGAAGGAAGCTAAGTTTAAAGCAAGTGAATCGATGAGCTGCATTTAAGGGGCACGACTCAGCCCCATCAAAACAATGTTATTTTGGTGTCATTTCAAACTTAATCTATTTTTGTTTTTTTTTTTTGTTTTTTCAACCGATTTTCATAATCTAAAAGGAATTCCAAAGAAAATTTTCTTAGATAAAAGTTATAGAAAAGATTTCTAATAGTGTTGTGTTGGCGCATTGGAAATGTCCCTCCTTGGCGATCTGCTGGACTGGTGTTCGAGACCCGCTCAATCTAGATGGTTTCTCGTAGTGTAAGCATCCTTACCATACTTGTAAACTAAGGATGGAGGCTGCTTGTTGAGTCATCAGCAGCCTTTAAAACCTTTAACCACATATTTTTCATATGTATTTTTTCCGAACATTGTGGCAATATTGATGAAGATTGCTATTTTTTATATATAAGCTCTTATGATTTCCCAAAACCTTTCCATGAATTTTTGGAGCATAGAATCTCTTAGTTTTTTCGTATACAAATGGTAAATATTGGTTAATGAACAAAAATGTAGTTTCAATTTTTCTCTGAAAATTTCATATTTTGAGAAAGCCATTATTTTTTTCTTCCAGAAATTAACTGATTGACCTTATTGGGAGTTATTCTGGGCTTTTAGCGGTAATTATAATCATCATATTTCAGGGTTATTTACCTAGCAGAAATATATACGTTAAGAATATCAAATGCCCACACACGAGTAAGATGTTTCTAGCTCAACATATTCTGGTTAACCTACTTTCTGGACTAATTCTTACTTTTTATTCATATATAACCATAACAAAAAAATTCAAATATATGATTGAACATAGAAGGAAATACGATGAATATACCCTAGAAAAACGTGCAACAAAAGTTCAACTTAGGATGTAATCAAGAAATATAGAAAACCAAAAATCGCCTATGAGGTGCTAGAGAGAATTGATTATTAAAAACTAATATAAAAATCTTTTACTCAAACTCTTGAAGAAAAAGTATATAAAATACGTATTTTTGGGCTCAGGCCATGTCGTCCTGATGGAAGTTCCTTCATTAGTAGCTTCCTAGGTATATTTGACTACAGTGATATATCCCAGAGAATTTACCAAAGGTATCCAGAATTCTAACTCCTGGAACGAATATCCCTTAAAATTTAAAAGGGATATCGCGTATATCAGAGGACATATTCTTGACACGTCTCATAGCTATCTACACCCCCAATAGCGTTTTCGCTTCGAGAGGGAAAAAGTGGCAAGAATTTAGGAGAGTCGTTAAAGAGGCGATACTCTCGACACTCCTACTGTACTGTAAATAGTGCGCCGAATCGCCACCGCGAGACGCCACCAAGCCATTCTTTCGTTTGTAGCTTTGCTGACCGGTGTTATCCCGTGTTATCTCTCACTATTTTGGAAGTATTTCGTCGCTATGATGTCTTCACCAGCCTCATCATCTTCTAGAAAGTTAAGTAATTGTTATGTATTATTGTAATGTACTATGTTATTTCAAGTGTTGCAGGTATTGCGCAACATTGCATCATATTGCATGAATAAGACATGTTATGCTTTGTACATAAGAGTAATGATTTGTTTTGGTATTAGGATTCAAACATTTGTTGATTACCTCAGATAGGATGTGATTCTTTATGATTTGTACTGGAGTAGGATTTAAGTCTTTTCAGAGCGATGCTCTTTTGTTTAGCAATGTTTTGGTTTGTCAGATTGTGTACGACGCTCCATATGCACTTGGGAGTTAGCTGTCACAGAGTAAACATTACAATGTAGTCTTTTATACATTAAATGTATTTTTTAGAATACCAACGTCTTATTATCCATCAAGCACACATTGACGAGATGGGATCAGCTGAGAAATAATTACTAACAATTGTTCATCTATGTTCCAGGTAATTATGATGGTTAATAGAACTTCCTACCTAAGTATCAATACCGAACATTTGGCGACGAGGATGGGATCAGCTGAGAAATAATTACTAACAATTGTTCATCTATGTTCCAGGTAATTATTATGGTTAATAGAACTTCCTACCTAAGTATCAATACCGAACATTTGGCGACGTAAAGGACGACGGACAAGCAGGGAGAAGCAAGCAGGGAGAAGCATTGGACCCTATGCACAAGGACGGCCAGCACAAGAGAAGGTCGTTTGTACATAAGGGGACAATGAAGATTTTACCAGCAGCAGAATAGGAATTTCATCAAATACCCAAAAGGGTGAAATTTAAAGTTGGGTAGGTAGGAAGTACACTTGTGACTGCAGAACAGTAACTTAACCTACCACAGTTATTAAGGTAAGCAAACAAAATGCCTTTTAACATCGAACACCCGCTAGCTTTCAGCATCACTGCTGAGCCTAATTCTGTTGCAACACGATGGCAACAGTGGTGTGAGGAATTTAAGATTTATTTAGAAGCATTAGGGAACATGAAGGATGCACAAAAAAAGGCATTATTACTTCATACAGCAGGTAGGGAAGTTCGGGAAGTGTTTAAGACTTTGCAGCCTACAGATGACACAAGTGAAGCTGCAATTAAGGCTCTTACCACATATTTTGCTCCTCAGGTCAATAAATTTTTTGAAATATACCAGTTTTCAGCGCAGGCTTATCAGAAAGAAAATGAAAGTTTAGATGCCTTTGTGACTAGACTAAAGAATTTAGCCGTTTCATGTGAATTTCTAGAGTTAGAAAATGTTATCATAGATCAAGTAATTGCACATTGCACATCAGAAGAGCTAAGAAAGAAATTATTGCAAGATAAAGATTTAACATTAGAAAAGGTATTGATAACAGGCAGAGCTTTAGAAACATCAAATAGGCAAAGTAACATAATAGGTAGTTCTACAAGCAATAGAATGGAAAATTCTAAAATTAATACAGTAGGTTCTAAGTGGAAAACCAATGAGAATCAGAGAAGGAATATGACAAAGCCTAGTCATAGAAAAGTGCCTAACACTAATGTTCATAAATATCAGAATCAGGCTTAGCCTATACACAGAAACAACAGGAAAAACCCAAGTGTTTTAGGTGTGGTAAAACTGATCATCTTGCATACGAAGCAAAGAAATGCCCTGCTACTGGACAGACATGCCAGAATTGCAGAAAGCTGGGTCATTTTGCAACTGCTTGTAGATTTCCTAAACAGTACGCAAAGAAAATAAATGCTACAGCTGATACTATGGGTCAAGAGAATAATGAGGAAAATGTTCATGATAATCAGGTTAGTTCAGAAACTGATTTTGCGTTTCACATAAACTCAGTCAACAAAGGTGCAAAGAAACATATCATGGTAGAAGTAATCATCAATGGTAAACCAATTTTGATGCAAGTTGACACAGCAGCCGATGTATCAATTATGTCTGAGAAAATGGCTAAAAGCATTCCTAATTTGTTATTAGAAGGTACAAATAGAGTTTTGAAAAGTTATAATGGTTTTGATATTCAGGTAATAGGTGCTTCGAACGTAGAAGTACAGTACAAAGAACAGAAATTAGAGAGAATGCCATTAACAGTAGTAAAAGGTAATGGACAAACTTTGCTAGGTTTAGATTGGCTACAGTATTTGAAGTTAGATTGGCCTAGTATTTTGAAGGTTGCAGGTAGACAAGATGAAAACAAAAATGAAATGTCTATGGATAACATCATATCAGAGTTTCAAGACGTATTTGAAGATAAAATAGGTACAGTAAAGAACGCAAAGGCAATTTTAGTTTTGAAACCTGACAGTTCTCCTAGATTTTTTGCTCCGAGACCAGTACCGTATGCATTGAAAAGTGCAGTTGAAACAGAAATCAAGAGATTAGAAAGTGAAGGTTCCTGGGAAAAGGTTACATATTCAGATTGGGCTACACCATTAGTTCCTATTGTGAAGGAAAGTGGTCAGGTTAGGTTATGTGGAGATTACAAAGTAACGTTAAATCCACAACTGCAAGTAGCTCAACATCCATTACCAAATCCGAAAAACATGTTTGCAACTATGTCAGGATGCAGTGTTTTTTCTAAATTAGATTTAAGACAAGCATTTCAACAGCTTCCCATGGATGAAACTTCACAAGAATTATGTACAGTAAATACATCCTTAGGTTTGTTTAGGCCAAAGAGATTACCTTATGGAGTTGCAAGTAGTCCAGCTATATGGCAACAAACTATGGATAAGATTTTTTCAGGAATGCAAGGAGTATTCATTTTTATAGATGATATTTTAATTGCGGGTAAAGACACAAGAGAACATAGAGAAAGATTGCGAACAGTTCTGAAGAAGTTGAAGGAACATAATATTAGAGTAAATAAGAACAAATGTATTTTAGAAGTTGATTCAGTGGAATACTTAGGTTTTGTAATAAATGGCAAGGGTATTCACAAAACTAAAGAGAAGATTAAAGCTGTACAATCAACAAAAGTGCCAGAAAATGTTAAGGAATTACAATCATTTCTAGGTTTAGTAACATTTTATGGGAATTTCATTCAGAATTTGTCTACAATTGCACATCCATTGTATAATCTGTTGAATAAGGGTGTAGAATGGAAGTGGACAAAAGAGTGTCAGGAATCTTTTGAAAGAATCAAGCAGGAAATAACATCACCTACATTCTTAGTACATTATCAAATGGATTTACCAGTTAAATTAGTATGTGATGCATCAAACATAGGTCTAGGTGCAGTATTATCTCATGTAATGCCAGATGGAACAGAAAAACCAATTGCATTCACTTCTAGAGTATTGAACAAGGCAGAAAGGAATTACTCTCAAATAGAAAAGGAAGGTTTAGCATTAGTTTATGGAGTTAAAAAATTCCATATGTATCTTTATGGTAGGAAAAAGTTCACACTTGTTACAGATCATAAACCTTTATTAGCAATATTGGGTCCAAAAGCAAGTTTACCTACGTTGGTAGCTGCAAGACTACAACGTTGGGCAGTTACGTTAGCAGCGTACCACTATGATATAGAATACCGTCCAACATCAAATATGGGTAATGCAGATGCTTTATCCAGATTACCCGTAGACAAGGCTCCAGAACAGTATGATGACAGTGTTTTGTTAATTTCTGTATATGATGTACCAATAACTGCGAAAGATGTAGCACACAGTACCAAGCAAGACCCAGTACTTAGTAAGGTTTTGGAGAGTTTAATGACAGGTAGGGACTTGTGTGGAAAAGAGGAAAATTGTAAACCGTATAAGGATATATGGTATGAACTGAGTGTGACACAAGGAATAGTGATGAGAGGTTCCAGGGTAGTTATTCCTAATTCACTGAGAAATAAGGTTTTATCTGAAATACATGCTGATCACCAAGGTATTGTAAGATCAAAGTCAATTGCGAGAACTTTTGTATGGTGGCCAGGTGTAGATAAAGATGTGGAATGTTATATAAAGAATTGTATGAATTGTGTTATGCAACAGAACAATCCTCAATTTGCTAGAATGCACCCGTGGGAGTTACCCAGGTATCCATGGCAAAGAGTGCATATAGATTTTGGAGGTCCTTTTTTGAATTATTTGTTTTTGATAGTAGTAGATGCTTACAGTAAGTGGCCAGAAATTATCCCAATGAAGACAACAACGTCTTACGCCACAATAAAAGAGTTAATGCAAATTTTTTCAACGCATGGTATTCCAGAAAGAATTGTTACAGATAATGGTCCACAGTTTACCTCACAAGAGTTTAAAGAATTTTGTAATGTCAATGGTATAAAGCATACATTTTCAGCTACATATCATCCATCTACTAATGGAGAGGCTGAAAGATTTGTTCAAACATTTAAACACAATATGAAGTGTAGAAAAGCAAATTCAGGTAATATATTTTTGCATGTGTCAAAATTTTTATTGTCTTATAGAACAACGCCGCACAGCACAACAGGCGTGGCACCCTAAAATTTGTTGATGGGGAGGAGGATAAGGTGTAAGTTAGATTTGTTGTATCCAAGTTTGCAAAGTGATTTAGAAGATAAAGGGTATAAACAAGTAGCAAAGCTTCCTAATGTAAGACATTTTTTACCTTTGTCTGATATGGTAAGATCGTACAACACTCCAGAGAAATGGGTACCAGGAGAGATTGTAAGAGAGATAGGAAATTTACATTATGATGTTCGTGTTGGTGATAATGTTGTAAAACGTCATGTTGATCAATTACAGCCGTTAAACAGAAAGACAGTAGAGCATGTGAATGTTAGAGATGAGAAACTTAAAGAAGTAGTTAGATCAAATGAGTCAAATATTAACCAAGATGGTCCAACATCCAATGTAGATTCAGAACCAATTCATGTACCAGTACAAGATGAGGTTAAAGTGCTTCCTAATAGGATTAACAGAGGAAAGCCCCCTGAGAGATTAGATTTATGAAGATTTTTACAATGTCAAGTTAAGGGGGAGGAGACTGTTATGTATTATTGTAATGTACTATGTTATTTCAAGTGTTGCAGGTATTGCGCAACATTGCATCATATTGCATGAATAAGACATGTTATGCTTTGTACATAAGAGTAATGATTTGTTTTGGTATTAGGATTCAAACATTTGTTGATTACCTCAGATAGGATGTGATTCTTTATGATTTGTACTGGAGTAGGATTTAAGTCTTTTCAGAGCGATGCTCTTTTGTTTAGCAATGTTTTGGTTTGTCAGATTGTGTACGACGCTCCATATGCACTTGGGAGTTAGCTGTCACAGAGTAAACATTACAATGTAGTCTTTTATACATTAAATGTATTTTTTAGAATACCAACGTCTTATTATCCATCAAGCACACATTGACGAGATGGGATCAGCTGAGAAATAATTACTAACAATTGTTCATCTATGTTCCAGGTAATTATTATGGTTAATAGAACTTCCTACCTAAGTATCAATACCGAACAGTAATATCTTTGGATTGTGTAAATGTAAGCTCTTGCCAGTTTTACTCTTCGATTGAGATTGTAATTAACGTAACAAGAGCTGTTGCCAGCTGGATGGCGTCATGGACGCACTCGTTCTTCTTGTTCATTTAGTTAGCAAGAACGATTTCCCGGCATTATTTCGCTTTAATAACTTTAGCTATTTAGATATTTAGCTAGAGAATTTTATATTATGTCATTGTTGTCGTAGATTTGGCTATTTATGATCGAGCCTCACGAGTGCTAGTCTTCCTAGCCTAGGCACCTACGCACTTCATGCATGATATAACCTTCCTGGTAAGTTTTATTGAAGCTCAGGCAATATTTTATACAATTAAGATATTACTGTATAACGTTTTCCTCTTCCAAGATAGTATACAAGAGAGTTTCGGTGAACGATTCTCTATGCTCCTAGACTTAATAGCCTAGGGGCTTTAGTATACTTTCTTACATGTCCCTCGTTGCTCTTGTATTGTCTTTTAAGGGGAGACTGACACCTCCTATACCTTTTAAGTCGATACTATCTCTAACGAGATCTAAGAGCAATTCCCCTTCCCTCTGATCAGCTTAGGCTACCCTCAGATAACTTTGCCGTGAACAGTGTTCTGGCAAAATTTTCTGGGGTGTTTCGTCTATTTCTCTTAACCACTGACTCGGTTTTGAACTGAGAACGGAAATCAGATTAATTCTGTGTTAGGCATCCTATTGTCTTGGTGAAATGGCTTCCCAAGTCAGGTTAGGTTGCCGTTCAGGAGGCTAGTCCTCCCTAGGCCATACTGGAGGTTCTTGTATATCAATTTCCTCCTTCCTCGGTCTGGCAGACAGTCCTGTACTAGTAGATCTTAGTATGAAGAAATTATTTCTTCCTTACTTAAGATCTCTGGTACGAGATTCTGTTCTCTAGTGAGATTGTGTCCTATGGCTGCTTTCTCACTTATCTAACCTAACCTGGGGAAATGATTTCTCCTACTTGAGGTTACTTTATGAGATCAAAATCCTTCAAGTTAGGTAATGCTCTAGGGCTTTACCTTACTTTTAGGACTTTTACCCCTTCCCCACTGTCTCTTTTGTGTTGGATGAACCATCACCCTTCTTGCCATTGTTCTACATTTGACCCTACGGGTAATCTATAGAATAGGCCTGAGGTTCCCTGTCTGCTGCTGGCTGGGCCGCCTGCCGGCAGGTACCCTCATATCATTGAGTGTGCTCTCCAGTCCTCCCTTGGACTGCCTTCCATACCCCATATGGATGGGATATGGTTGAGTGGAAGCCCGAATATAATTCCCCCTTCCACTTGCACCCTCTTTCGGGATGTAGGCCAGCAAGGCTGAGCCTTTGCCGTCCCCCATCCTCTCTTTCTCTCTGCCTTTCCATATACTGGGCCGGCCGCCGACAGCTAGTAGCTATCGTCGGCCATGTTGGGTGTCTGTCAGCCGGCAGTTACTCTGCCGCCACTTGCCGTGGGTGTCGCTGATCGACAACCCAACGACAATGAACATACTATGACCGGCTGCCGGCAACTGAGTTGTCAGCCCCCCAAAATTTGTATAGTTGCCGCTGGTTGCCGCCGGGTCCGACTTGACAGTGGGATCCTTCGGCTGCCGGCCGGCAGAGCGGCAACTGCCGACCTGCCGCCCACTACTTTGAAGACAGTATCTGTTTCAAATAGCCCAGAATAGGAGCGGCATATGTCGGCTAGGCCGGCATATGCCGGCAGGCCCGGCACATGCCGGCAGGTCCGGCACATTCCGGCGGCAGGCCCGGAACATGCCGGCAGGCCCATCACATGCCGGCAGGCCCGGCATTTTCCGGCGGGCCCGACATATGCCGGCGGGTCCGGCAGATGCCGGAAAGCCCGGCAATACTGGCGACATGCCGCCGCAAGTCAATGCTGTAGCCCAAAAGTTTTCCAACTTACAAGTGGTTCATGGGCAGCCAATTGTGAGACCATCACTTTTAGGGAGTGATTCTCCCTACCAATTAATGGTTATTTTCTCCTATACTGAACATGGAAGATTGTGTTAAGAAGACACCTCAGGGCATCCAATTAGAGGACAACATGTCTGTTGTCTCGGAGGAGACTGAGATCAATATCCTAGTGGATGAACTGGAGCAGGAGGATGAGATACCTCCTGAGACTGGAGTCGAGATAACCGAAACGATTTCGGTATCGTCTGCAGCGGTGACTGAACCGACGCCTTCGACTTTTTCCACCGCACCTTAGTTAGATTCTATTACAAGTACGCTACACTGGCTACTGTCCATGGTGCAGGACATTCGGAAGAAATCGTCCGAGAAAGAAGCATCTCTCCGGACAGAGATTCATCAGCTAGTTGTATCACTTTTAGTCCCGAAGAAGTTAAACGTTAAGGACCTCCCCGCCTTCTCTGACGTTAACCCATGGAGGTACGCAGAGCATATGCCTATGTCGGGGGGGAAGATCTTCCTCTCAGAGAAACTGGGAACAGTTCCAGTAGAGGAAATCGAATTTTGGCCTAGCAAAGGGGCCTATCCGGATTGCTATGTCCGTCTGAGGACGGAACCAGCATCCAAGGTGGAAACAGAGCCCAAGGAGACAATTGTCCTTGAACTATCTAAAGCACAGGCCTTAAATACATCCACCTTGAAAGAGAGGGCCTTTACTAGTTCCAAGGTGCCGGCTCTCAGCAAAAAGCACCCATCCTTTATTGCTGGCCCCAAACGTGCCTTCCCCTTTATGGACAAAGGGTTTAAGGCAGCCTTAAAGGCAGTTGAGGCAAGGAAACCTTGCCCTACACTTGAAGAGTGTAGACCTTTTTCCCTCGCCTTCCCTTCAGATGATAAGGATTGGAAGGATGTCCATAACACCTTCACAGTTGGGAAGCTAGAGGCAGATATCGCTGGACGGCAGTTCAACGAAGACCTCCCGTAGCTGTCAGAGTTTCTCCTGCGCAGATAACAGGAGACTAAGGAACGTCTCGCTGCTTCCATGTCTCTGCAGACTGGCTTAGAGACTATGGCAAGCACCCCAGACACCCCAGATATGTACATGGTCTTTCCCAAATCTCATTTGGCAACAGTCACCAAGGATTTGTACAATTTTATTAAAGCCAGAAGGGCTTGTAGGGAGTTAGTGTTTGCTTCTGCTACAGTGAAGCACGAACCAAGGAAGCTGATAGCTTCCAGTATCTGGGGAAAAGTCCTCTTCCCAAGTGAAGTGGTCAAAGAGGTCGTAGATAAAGCCGCTTCGGAGAATAGGAATCTCCTCTCCAAATGGGGCTTGTCCTCTAAAAGGAAATCTTCCACTGATGAGGGTCCCCAGCCGAAGAACAATTCAAAACGACCAAGAGTGCCCTCGCGGCCAAAGCAACAGCAACAGCTTCCCATGGCCACGATGCCCCGGATGGTGGCACAACCAACCACCACCTTTCAACTGGTGCCCCAAACGCTGGCGACCCAGTCGCCTGTGTTCACCCCAGTATTTGAAAGGCAATCAACTACCTTTAAGCCGAAGTCTCGAGGTTCCTTTCGAGGATCCTCTAGACGCCCCTTCAGAGGTAGGGGCAACAAAGGTGGACGTGGCCAAGGACGCAAGTCCTCCAACCAGCACTCCAAGTGAGATGCTGCCGGTAGGAGGGAGACTTCTCCACTTCCGGGATCATTTGACCTTCGATCCCAGGACCCACAGCCTAATCAAGAAAGGACTAGGGTGGAGTTGGAGCCTAACTCCACCAAACTTCCCTCAATTTTTCGAACACTCAACCCCGTACTGGTAGAATATGTTCAGAAACTCTTGAACAAGAGAGTTATACAGAAGGCAAAGTCCATCAGATTTCAAGGAAGGCTATTTTGTGTTCCGAAGAAGGATTCGGAAAAGCTCAGAGTCATTCTGGACTTATCACCACTCAACAAGTTCATAGTGAACCACAAGTTCAGAATGTTGACGCTTCAGCACATAAGGACCCTTTTGCCCAAACGGGCATTCACAGTCTCTATAGACATGACGAATGCATACTGGCATGTTCCAATCAACCGCCAAGTTTCCCCCTATCTAGGGTTCAAACTACAGAAAAGAAAGTACGTTTTCAGAGCCATCCTTCAGCCTAAACATAGCCCCAAGGGTATTCACAAAGCTTGCGAATGCAGTCATTCATCAACTACGCCTGAAAGGAATCCAGGTGGTAGCCTACCTGGACGATTGGCTAGTGTGGGTAGCATCCGAGGAAGAATGTATGCAAGCCTCCAAGGAAGTGATCCAGTTCCTGGAACACTTAGGATTCAAGATCAACTTGAAAAAGTCTCGGCTTTCCAGCTCAAAAGTTCCAGTGGCTGGGTGTCCACTGGGACCTACAGTCACACTGCCTTTCCATTCCATCAAAGAAGAGGAAAGAGATAGCAGGATCTGTCAAAAGACTCCTTCAATCTGACAGGATATCAAGAAGGCAACAGGAGAGAGTGTTGGGGTCCCTCCAGTTTGCCTCAGTGACAGATCCAGTATTGAGAGCACAATTAAAAGATGCATCAGGAGTTTGGAGAAAATACGCATCAAACGCTCGAAGAGATCTACAAAGACCGATACCAAATCGTCTGCGATCACTACTCAAGCCATGGTCAGAGGCCAAGAACCTAAGAAACAAGGTACCCTTGAAACCACCTCCTCCAGCAGTCACCGTTCATACGGATGCCTCGAAGGAGGGGTGGGGAGGTCATTCTCATCATTGGAAAGTCCAAGGAACCTGGTCTTCCCTCTTCAAGTCCTTCCACATCAATTTTCTGGAAGCCATGGCAGTTTTTCTATCTCTGAAAAAGCTGAAACTTTGCTGCTCAATCCACATCCGTTTGGTTCTAGACAGCGAAGTAGTAATGAGATGCCTAAATCGATAAGGCTCGAGATCGCCTCACATAAATCAAGTGATATTGGCCATCCTTAGTCTAGCCAAGAAGAAGAGATGGCACTTGTCAGCAGTCCACCTTCAAGGTTTTCGCAATGTGACGGCGGACGTTCTACCCAGGGTCAACCCGATAGAGTCCGAATGGTCTCTAGATGCAAGATCATTCTCTTTCTTATTATGCAAAGTCCCACGACTGCAGATAGACCTCTTCGCAACGAGCGACAACAAGAAGCTACCCCGGTATGTAGCCCCGTACGAGGATCCTCTAGCAGAAGCGATAGATGCAATGTCCATAAATTGGAACAGATGGTCCAAGATCTACCTGTTCCCTCCAACCAATCTTCTGTTGAAAGTCCTCGACAAACTGAGATCCTTTCGGGGGACAGCAGCAATAGTGGCCCACAGGTGAACCAACAGCGTTTGGTTCCCTCTGATAACGGAACTACGCCTGAAGCTGATCCCGTTGCCGGAACCAGTTCTGACTCAGCAAGTGCAGAAATTGACTGTCTCCGCTTCATCAGAGAAAACCCAGAACCTTCATCTCATGATTTTCTCGGCCTAGCGGTCAAGAAACGGTTTGGGATTTCTAGAGACAGTATTAACTTCTTAGAAGAATACAAGTCAAAGTCAACAAGAAGACAATATGAGTCTTCCTGGAAGAAATGGGTGGCCTTTGTCAAGGCGAAGAATCATGAGGAGATTCCTACGGATTTCTGCTTGTCCTTCTTCATCCATCTGCATGAACAAGGTTTAGCAGCTAATACGATTACTACATGTAAATCCGCCCTAGCCAGACCAATACTATACGCCTTTCAGGTAGACTTCTCTAATGAAATCTTCAACAAGATTCCTAAAGCCTGCGCTAAACTTCGGCCTGCAGCTCCTCCAAAGCCCATTTTATGGTCTTTGGATAAAGTTCTTCACTTAGCTCAACCCTGAACAATGAAGATTGCTTGCTGAAGGACTTGACTCAAAAGATGATATTCTTATTTGCACTAGCCTCAGGAGCCAGAGTTAGCGAAATAGTGGCCCTCTCGAGGGATGATGGCCACATTCAGTTCACAGACAGCGGAGAACTGAACCTCTTTCCGGACCCGTCGTTTCTCGCCAAGAACGAGCTGCCCACTAAGAGATGGGGTCCCTGGAGAATCTGCCCTCTGAAGGAAGAAGCATCCCTCTGCTCAGTGGAATGCTTAAAGGTCTATCTTCGTAGAACTTCAGACTTTAAGGGTGTGTTAACTTAATTCAGGAGCCAAATAAATATCGATGATAACAAATCAACTATTTATTCCTGAATGATTTATTTATAATACGAAGTGTTACCCTCCCGGCTGACAAATAACGACTCCCCATATAAGAAAAGGCGGAGGCGAAAACCATTACAGTAGACAGATGTAAACAACATAACAGTGGTAATTATTATATGTAAACAACTGGTCGTTTGACCATACAACTGTTGAACGACAATCATAACAAGATGTAGATAGAACTCTAGTATACTTCAAAGGGAGGTCAGCTTTTCAGGGGAGAGACTTCTGGTTCAACGTTATCCTTGAAACAGATAAGGGCGAAAATCACCTATTTTATACGCAGAGCGGATCCAGACAGTACACCCGCAGGTCATGATCCGAGAAAAGTTGCCTTGTCTCTGAATTTCTTTCAGACAATGTCGTTTGAAAGTCTGCATGCTTACACTGGTTGGAAGTCTTCCAAAGTTTTCTTTAAGCACTACGCTAAGCAATTACAAGAAATAGAATTTCATGTGGTAGTGGCAGGCAGTGTTATAAAACCTGCCGCTTGATTACTGCGAAGAACAGTGCACTAATTGGGACTTTTAGTGAAGGGTGTACATGATAGACTTTTAAGGTGTATCATGTTTAGTATTGTGTTTAGGAAGACACTATAGACTGTTCTATCTATACAGGTGACATCAAGCATAATAAGCTGACACAAGTGCCAGGCATTCTTATATGCACAGTGTTCCTAGTAATAACAGCATACATAGTGAAATATTATATTTCCCTTTGAGTGGCTAATGTTTCCTTTTCAGGTGAAACTTATTTATTTTCTGTTATTACTGTTTATGCTTTTACGCAGAATTGTTCAGCGTAAGATGTAATTGATTACAACCATGATTTCTATATTTGTAATAAACAATAGAAGGAATCTTTGCGTCTCTTTCGCCTCAAATATTCGAAAATATGTATAAATCAGAGCATCCTTGATTCTCTTAATATTTAAGGAAATATTGGGGAACTATGGTTTCTACCATTCCAAGCAAACAGGCAAGAACTGATTGTACTAACTGTTTATCTTACTGATTTAAGGTTTCCTACATGTATACAAACCTGTCTGTCTCTTTATATCCAGACTTGGGAGGATTCAGTAACCTATACAGGACTATACCATCTAAGTACAAACTATGCTTTACGTATATAATGACACTAATATACATACTGTTTGCTAGATTGTTCCTTGAACTCACAGTCCTCGGGATTTTTCCTAAAGTCTACCTAGACTTTTCCCTGTAGGGGGGCAGGAAGAACTGACATATTTTATGATCAGATAATTGATGTATAACGGTAACATCAAGTGTCTCTGGTCCAGAAGACCAAATAGGAAATATTTATCTCGAGATAACGGCACTATTGAAAATCCACAGATATATTAATGCTCTGGTAAACTTCCATCAGGACGACATGGCCTGAGCCCCAAAAACAGATTTTGAAGCGAAGCGAAAAATCTATCTTTGGGTGAGGTAGCCATGTCGTCCTGATGGACCCACCATCTTTTTGACAAAAGGATAATGAATCCCTCCCTATGGTACTGTATCTGCAACACCTACAAAGCTACGAAGAATGGCTTGGTGGCGCCTCGCGGTGGCGATTCGGCGCACTATTTACAGTACAGTAGGAGTGTCGAGAGTATTGCCTCTTTAACGACTCTCCTATATTCTTGCCACTTTTTCCCTCTCGAAGCGAAAACGCTATTGGGGGTGTAGATAGCTATGAGACATGTCAAGAATACGTCCTCTGATATACGCGATATCCCTTTTGAATTTTAAGGGATATTCACTCCAGGAGTTAGAATTCTGGATACCTTTGGTAAATTCTCTGGGATATATCACTGTAGTCAAATATACCTAGGAAGCTAATAATGAAGGAACTTCGATCAGGAATACATGGCTACCTCGCCCAAAAATAGATTTTTCGCTTCGCTCAAAATCCGTTTTTGGTCAGGAAAGGGTTGCGTAAGGAACTGGATGCGCTTACGTAAATATAAAATAGGGATGATTTAGCAATAAAATGTTTTATTTTTATCAAGAATACTATTTGAAACTTATATTAAAGGCATTCTTCAAGCCAAAAATGCAATAAACTGAATTTCCAAAATCCAAGCATAGTTCGTTGAGTCACGCCCCTTAATCCTATTCTTTCTTTCTCCTACTTGAAGAAAGAGTATTCCTCTGCTTTCCTCTTCATCATCATCTCGTTGAGGGTTCTAACTGATTAATGATACACCTGTTCTCTGTCTCTGAATATTTCCTAATCCTTGTAGGTACTACTGACCCTCAAGGGATCCAATTTAGACTTCAGCCCCTACCTTTCCAAAGAGCACGGGCCACTGAGAGGAAGCACATTTTCATCAAAATTAACATCTCTGTGAGTACTTCTTAAAAACTATACTTTTATCTAACTCCTATAGCAATGGCGAATGACGCTTCTTTTAAAAAATTAACTGTAAATGATAAGAGAATTATTCAAATGCCATTTTTTTTTCTTTATTTTTTCACTGTCAGGTTGCAGGTATATGACTATGCCATTGCATTGTGTACTCCCTACGACCGCTATGCATCGAATCCCTTCTCCGTCTGTATCACCAATGTATCTTTCGAAATTACTCCAAATGCTGAACGCATAGTGGTAAGGTTTTAGACCATTATTTGTAAACACTTTTTCAATCATCCTTTTAATATTTTCAAGAATAAATGGAATGAAACTTTTTTTACTTCTAGATTGAACATTATATGACAAACTGTATAATATAGCAGAATAGTGCTAGACAGGGTATCTTTTAACCTGTTTTTTGTTATCTTTCCTCTTAGGCCAACTATCCAATCGATGTTGAAATGTGGCGGGAGATGAAAAGACACACACAAGAACTGGTGGAGTCTGTGAATAACTACTTTCCTCTCTTTGTCAACGACCTTATCAAAATACACAATAAGGTACTTTGTAAATCACAGAACGCTTTTCCAACGCAAGCTACTCGAACAACGTTGTTGATACCTTTATCTAAGCAACCTTAGTAGCTACGGGCCTCTGACGGTTGTTGTTTGATTGCTGCCGGAGCCAGAGGAACATCGGCTATCACCCTGCAGTCCCAATTAGGGACTGTTGCCAGAACTTCACCAGGTGTCCATTTGTAGCTCTGTAAAGAAGAATGAGAAAATGATTATGTTGCTAATATTAAGCGATATTTCTCCCTTTAGCAATTGTTTATTAGATGTCCTTCATTCATGTTGAATTATTCAATTGAAATTTAGAGAGCTAATTATGTAATAATTTTCTTTATTTCTATTTTTATATCAGAAAAACTAAAGAAAAAATACTGTTGAAGAAAGAGGAACTTAATTCTGAAATCTTTTGCATTTTCAACCATATTTTAAAGATCCAAACAACAATAAAACAGGAAAGGGCTGAAATACCAAGGACAATTAGAAAGTGATTTAAAGCAATAGTTGGTCATATCCGTATTATCAAATAAAGCATTTCAATCAGTTTATTAAAATTTTGTTTATCCTTATTACTCTAACCTTCTAAATAATGATTGAAAGTTTAAACTATGATTTTGAAAAATATCATTTCACATGAATCAACTGTGCTTATGAACTACGATAGAAAAAAATTCTTATAGCAACAATGAAGACGTTTCGATCATCATGTATAGCGCTGGTAATCTAAGTTTTCTTTTCGATCAGTGATTCTTTCAGAATATATATATATATATATA
>NC_090744.1:90664512-90667012 GCF_036898095.1 Palaemon carinicauda
TACAGATATATGCATTACGGAAATGAAACAGAACAGTGTGTGAGCACATATGTGGTGGTCAATAGGTTAAGGGTCGACTGAATAGCTTAAATAAGTCCGGGTACTAGCAGGCTTAGTGTGAATCAGCCTTAAACCGGCCCTTTAGCAACAGTTCCGTTACCCTACAGTAGATCCACTCAGGGATTTCGACAAAGCAGTCAATAACACTTTCACTTTCCTTTCTCGGTCTTCATCAACATCATTCTATTCGAGAAAATCCAACTCGCTATTACTTTATCCACTACATGTCGCTCGCCATCACACATATCAATGTAAGATAAGGTAGTTAGGATCGTATTCCAATAAGAGTCTTCATCCAATATACTGTGAGGTCATTCACAGCTAGTTAATTTCCAATAATTGCAGATGTGGTCAAAGGGAGGAAGGAAGTAGGATAAATTGAAAACGAGCACTTCTGAACACTCCCACTAACTAAACTGTTACACTATAATCTTCCCTAACCAAGAATAAGCAAGTGTCTATATATATATATATATATATATATATATATATATATATATATATATATATATATATATATATATATATATATATATATATCTTTCCGGTCACGTCAGTGTCAATACATACTAGTAGGTCTCTCCTCAGCTCTCAGGTAATGGGGGAGAGGAAGTATTTATACCCTGATGAAAGGGATTGTAATTAGCAAAGGGGAGGGCTGGGAGGGGTTTAATCTGTGTGTGTGCGAATATCTATCTAAATATTTAGCCGTCATTTTTTGCGGGTGGCGTACAATAGTCATAAATAAATGATAAATAATAAATAAATGCTGTACAGAAATCCCTTGATTTTGGTCGGGAAGTTCGTATGATTGGCCTTGATTTTAGTGTTGCCTTTGACCGTGTTCATCATGAGGCCCTTGTTTTCAAACTCAAACATTTGTGAGTGGGTGGGTCATTTCTTAGCATTATTATTGATTTTTTAAGGAATAGATCTCAAAGAGTTATTGTTGATGAGCACCATAGTGAGTATAGGACTGTGATATCTGGTGTTCCACAGGGTAGTGTTCTTGGGCTTTTACTTTTCATACTATTTACACATGACATGTGATTTGCCCTAGAAAACAAGCTTGTTGCATATGCAGATGATGCTACTCTCTTTGCATCAATTCAATCGCCTGAATGTAGATCTGGGGTTGGTGAAACCCTTAATAGAGATCTAGCTAAAATTAGTGCTTTGTGCAAATTATGGGATATGAAGTTGAATCCTTAAGGACAGTGGCTCCTCAACATCCGGGTCCTAGCATTGATAATGTTTCTTTAAGTTTGTATGACACTTTTAAAATTTTAGGTGTGATTCTCGACAGCAAATCTACTTTTGAGAAAAACATTAGGTCTGTGGTTTCTTCAATTGCACAAAAAATTGGCTCATTGAGAAAGTCTTTCAAGATTTTCGGTGATCAACCTATACTGAAGATGTGTTTTAATTCTTTCATTCTACCTTGTTTTGCGTATTGTTCTCCTGTCTGGTGTTCAGCTGCTGATTGTCATCTTAATTTGTTGGACCGAAACTTACGGTTTATTAAATTTCTTATTCCTAATCTAGATATTAATCTTTGGCACCGTTGTTCAATTAGTTCTTTATGCATGTTGCATAAGATTTTTCATAATTCTGACCATCCTTTACATTCAGATCTTTCTGGACAATTCCATCATGTTCGTAATACTAGGCAGACAGTTAATTCTAATTGCCAAGCCTTCTCCATCATGAGGCTCAATTCTACATAGTATTTTTTTAAGTTTTATTCCAGCTGTGACCAAGTTTTGGAATGATCTTCCTAAGCGGGTAGTTAAACCAGTAGAACTTCAAAAGTTCAAGGTTGCAGCAAATATTTTTATGTTGAACAGGCTAACATAAGTTTTTTATAGTTTATGTATGACATATTAATTTTGACTTTGTTACAGTTTTTAGAATGATTTATTGTTAATTTGTTCTCATCATTTATTTATTTCCTTATTTCCTTTCCTCACTTGGCTATTTTCCCTTCGTTGGAGCCCTTGGGCCTATAGTATAATGCTTTTCCAACTAGGGTTGTAGCTTGGCTAATAATAATAATAATAATAATAATAATAATAATAATAATAATAATAATAATAATCAATTCTATCATGCAAAACCCCACCAAGTAAAGATAAACATTATTTACTGATTGATGTATAAATAAAACTACTATTCAGATATTAAAATCCTTGTATTCAATGACATTCCTCCTTTACTGTCTTCAAAAGCAGTCGCTCAAGATGTTTGCTACCGTCCTAAACTAACAGTATAGAAATAAAAAAGAGCCTTTAGTTATACCAACAGTCTTGCCCTTTATAAACAACCGTTAAGCTAATTACACCCCATTCTCTCTCTCTCTCTCTCTCTCTCTCTCTCTCTCTCTCTCTCTCTCTCTCTCTCCATCATAGCCGTTCATAATCCATTCACATTTAGTTAATTA
>NC_090744.1:90677012-90684512 GCF_036898095.1 Palaemon carinicauda
AAGTTGATACTAAACTAAACAATTCCTTCTCAATAGTTGAATAATTCTGCTGTGCTTTATTTAACTTCTTCGAATAATAAGCTACAGGGTGCTTGGTCCCGTTCACTTCTTGCAACAGAACTCCTCCTATTCCAATATCCCTTGCATCTATCGCTAAATTAAATTCCTTGCTAAAATCGGGCAACATTAGTACGGGCTCGTGAATCATTATGGCCTTTAACTACAAAACTACGTCCTTTCTTGAAAAGATTAGTTATTGGAGCTCTTATTTCTGAAAAATTTGGAACAAATCGGCGGAAATATGAAATCATTCCGATAAATCTCATTGCCTGTTTTTTACTGGTAGGGATTGGGAAGTTGATGATAGCCTCTATGTTCCCATCTTTTGGACAATCTTACCTAGACCCACTTTATGACCCAAATATGTGATCAAGGTTTTTCCGAATTCAAATTCTTCAGATTTAAAACAAGTTTTGCTTTCTCAAGGACTGCTAATGCTTTAGCTAAAATGCGTAAATGTTGCTCCTACGCATCTGAAAATATTACAAGATCATCCAAATACACAACACAGTTATCAATTCCATTTAAAACTCTATTCATTAATTTTTGATAAGTACTCGCTGCATTTCGCAGACCAAAAGCCATAACTTTGGGTTCATAACTACCTAAAGGTGTTATGGAAGCAGATATTTTCTGTGCTCGACTACTTAAAGGTACTTGCCAATAACCTTTGGCCAAATAAACTTAGCATTTCCTATTTTATCTAAACAATCTTCTATCCTGGGGAGGGGAAAATTACTTTGTTTCGTAACACTATTCACTTTTCTAAAATCAATACACAGCCTATCTGATCCATCTTCCTTCTTAACAAGAACTATTGGAGAACACCAGTCACTTTCGCTAGGAACAATCAAAACCATTGTCTAGCATATACTTAATTTCCTGTCGGACTGAATTTGCTTTTTCTGGGCTTAGACGATAAGGGCTTTGTCTAATGGGTTTGTGTCCTACAACTCAATATCGTGTTCTAAAAGATTAGTCAAACCCAATTTATCACTACCAGTTTCTGGATAATTTGAAAACACATTGAATAATTCCCTTGTTTTTTCTTCCTCTAAGCTAGAATTAAACAACGTGAAATTATTAAGAACAACAGAGTTCTTCTCAAAAGTAATCTCTCTCTGCGACACTGTTTCAACTGGTATTGGACGTTCATTATATTTCTTTAGCAATTGATGTGCAACCACTTAGCTCTACGCCTACCCATATCAATCAAGTAATTCAAATTACCCCTTTTATCTATGATAGGAAAGGGACCTTCGAACTTATAAGATAATGAGGGACCTTCTTTCTGGACTAATACTAAGACTTTATCACCCACATGAAAAATTCTGTCTTTAGCTTTAAGATCGTACTTTCTTTTAGTTTCCCCTTGACACTTGCTCTCATTTTCTTTTGCCAAACGCCATGCTTTCCTTAAATCTTCTTTGTGATCTTCGATATTCTGTATGTAATCCTTTCTACCTTCTTCTTGCATTAACTTACACTTTAAAATTTCTAAAGGTCCTTAGGCGGTGTGACCGAACAACAAATCAAAAGGACTAAATCCCGTGGTGTCATTAGGAGTTAATCGTAAAGCCAACAAGACAAAAGGTAACTTTTCTTCCCAATCATGTTCGAAATTATTACACAACTTCTTTAAGCAACTTTTCAACGTTTGATGAAAACGTTCAACAATTCCTTGTGATTCAGGGTGGTACGGGGTGGAAGTTACAAGTTTAATCCCTAACTCTTTCATTTTATCTCTGAAAGACTTTGATACAAAATTGCTACCATTATCACTCTGTATAACGCAAGGAAGTCCTAATTTAGAGAAATAGTTCAGGAAGCGTTTAACTACAGTTTTTGCATTGCAATTTCTTACTGGGATTGCTTCTGGATATTGTGTTAGTCTATCAATGATTGTTAATAGATAGATATTCCCTCCCTTACTTCTGGGCAAAGGGCCTACGATATCAATTACGACATTCTCAAAAGGTTCTCCTACCGATGGAATATTACATAATGGAGCCCTGGGAATTACTTGATTAGGTTTGCCAGCCATTTGACATTCGTGACAACTTAAAACATACCTCTTCACATCACTTTTCATTTTAGGCTAAAAGTACGTTTTACTTATACACTTGAATGTTTTATTTACTCCTAAATGTCCTTGCTCATCATGTGCTAATTTCAAAATTGATTCAAGAAGTTTCCTAGGAGTTGCTAATTGCTCTATGACCTCCTCTTTGCTACCTGTCTTAGGACGAACATAGTGACACAAAAGTTTGTCTTTTAAACTAAATGTTTCCTTACAAACATTTTCAGGTTCATCATCCAATTCACATTCAAAAATTCTAGTTAGTGTTTCATCTTCCCTCTGCATCTTAACTAGTTCATCCTTATTCAATATGCTAGTTTCTGAAACACTACAGCTGTTATTACTTGGGCCTATTACATTGTCTATCTGTACATCACTTCTTTCGACAGCTATATCATCATCTCTGCTCACATCATCAACATTTATAGAGTCAGTTTCCTCAGCTACACTCATGCTAAACTCATCATCACTGCCTCTATTACCTACGTTCGAATCCTCGAACAACCTATGACCGTAGTCAATATCTGAATATAATCCTGACCTGGTTATTATCATTTCAGGCACTTGAACTTCACTTAAAATGGGATTCACACACTTGGAGGTAGTTAAATCATTGCCAACAATAATGTCAACGCCGTCTACGGGCAAAGTATCCACGACTGCTAGTTTTACATCTCCTGTTACTAACTGATTTTCCAATTTCATCTTTAACAAAGGACAAACTACAGAAGTGTTCGGAAACCCACCTAGCATAACTTTTTCTTTCATGCTGAATATTACATTCCTTGGTACACTCTCTCTCCTAACGACTGATACGGCCGCAAAACTACTTCCCTTGAATCACCTCCTTTAAGAGAAGAAACTAAACCTTCAGACAAAAATTCACCATAATGTTTCCTAGTTTCTTTCAAGAGACTATTCCTTCCTGAAGATAGATTATTAACTAGTGACACAGGTTTCTTCACATTCATACTTTCTACTGTGCAATTCCTAGCTATATGACCTTTCTTATTACAATTGTAACAAGTGACCTCTGAATTACTGACTGCCCATTGGCTCCAACAGTACTGAGAAATATGTCCTTCCTTCCCACACGTGTAACAATAATAATAATAATAATCCCTGTTCCTATTATCGTTATTTTTAGAACTACCTTTACTATGTTGTGCCTTACTTGACAAAAGATCGTTTTTCTTTTTACAGCCAGTTAAACCATGAGTGAGACTGTACTCATCTGCTAATTTATCATTAATCGAATGCCAATTAACGAACTACCAATTAGCTACGATGGTGAAAATGGGTTGATTTCAATTTTAAATACAAAACACCTGAATTCGACAAGTATAAGTACAGAAGAATTATCATTGACTTTCATCTTTCTTCATGGCCAAGTGGTAGTCACTGTCTATACAAGTTTGCCGGACCAGGGTTCGATTCCCTGCCGTTCACAAGCTCTTGTCTTTGTGTGATTTCACCTGGGACTCTGATCCCGAGGTCGTTAAGAGAATCCATACATTAATGTATCAAAAATGTATGGCTTATTTGAATATATATATATAATATATATATATATATATATATATATATATATATATATGTATATATATATATATATATGAAACTGTCATTGATTTTACTTTATGATCTTACCATTGTACCAACCGTGTGTGACACGATCGTACATAGTTCATTTTTTGTATATATTATGCTTGTATCTTCGCTCTTCCCTCGCACTAAAAAGAACCAGGATAAACATGTCTGCTTTTCTCCTCTGTAACAGAGTCTGTTTTTTAACATGAAATTTCTTGTTGCTTTAAGCTTTTGTATATAAAGGAGAGTGTTCTATAATAAATTTATTCATTTGCTTTCATACTGTCTTTGAGTCACAACCTTCTCTCGGCCCGTCACATTGGTGACCCCGGAAGTCGGCCCGCTCCCACTGCCTTCCACCCCCCCCCCCCTCGCCCCTCCATTGTTGGTACTCTGGCAGACTCTACAGAAGTTGCCGCTGCGGCAGCCTGATTGAAACTTTCATCGTTCGCCAGCGGAGTGGCGTTTGCTTGGTTTCAGCACGCAGAAGTCCAGTTTCACATGAAGGGCGTGACTTGCTCAACCACCAAAGCAGATTATGTTCTCGCGGCGATACCTGAGGACACCTTCCCGGAAATATCCAACTGGCTTTGTGAACAAGGAGACACCCCAATAGCGTATGACACCCTCAAAACATACCTTCTGCAGCAGTACTCGCCGTCGCCAGCCGCCCGTATAGCAAAGCTTTATCAGCTCTCGCAACAACCGTTGGTGGACCAAAGGGCTTCGCTTGCCCTCAGGGAAATGACCAATATCGCTCGCCTGCAACCTGCTGCAGACGGCTCTCCTCGTGAGGTAAACCTACTTCGTGCCCTTTAGATACGCCGTTTACCCGACCTATAAGCGCTGCCATACCCGATGTCGATAGTTTACCCATAAAGGACTTGATGACTAAAGCCGACGCCCTTATGGACAGCCACTTCAAGACCTCCATCAACGCCTCCACCCCTGACGAAGAGGACGCCTATTCAACGTCAACCGAAGCTGACGTGAATGCTGTATGACATACACGCCTACCCCGTGATGTGCCAAAGCGCCGACAAAGCCACCCACCACCCACCAATCGCTCGCGCCCCAACCAACGACTTCTACAGCCACTTACTACCTGCCATCCGCCGCAGTTTTGCTGCTACCACTTCAAATATGGGGCAACCGCGAAGAAATGTGCCAAGGATTGTCAGTGACCAAAAAACTTGTAAGTAGGTCATTGCTCGTGTCGGTGGCCTCCCGTGTTTCTAATCTTTTCTTTTTACATGATGCATGAACGGGCGTGCGATTTTTGGTAGACACGGGTGCTTGTCGTTCTCTTTTGCCAAGGGAACTCTTCAGGACACGACGTAGTCTGTCTACGTCTGGCGACGTCCGCTTGGTAGCTGCCAACGGATCTACGATACCCACCTATGGTTACGAGAACCTCACATTATCGTTCGGAAACGGTAAATTTAATTGGAAGTTTCTCGTTGCTGACGTCACATTGCCAATCCTCAGTGCGGATTTCCTCTCTAATTTCCACCTTCTGGTCGATGTCTCCCACCGACGATTGGTCAACGCAGACTCGTACTTGTCGACACCTCTTCAACCCGCCCTCTTTAACCTTGCTCTCCACATCAGCGCACCCACGGATGCCTACGCCCACCTCTTCACGTCGTACCCGGAAGTTTTCCATCCAGAACTTCGCCAAACGCCCACGGTTCCTGCCAAGCCCGGTATTTATCACCATATCAAGATGACGGGCCCCCAGTCTTCGCAAAATTCAGACGTCTGGCACCGGAACGATTGGCAGCCGCCAAACAGATGTTCGCCGAAATGGAGGAAATGGGCCTTTGCCAAAAGGCCTCCAGCCCATGGTCGTTACCTTTACACATCGTTCTGAAGAAAGATGGGTCCCTCTGTCCGTGCGGGGATTACAGGCGCCTGAACATGCAAACAGAACCGCATCACTACCCCCCTCCCAAACATTGCCGACGTGACCTCCTACCTGCACAAAGCGAAGGTTTTCTCTACGCTCGACCTCCTGAAGGGGTATTATCAGGTGCCTATGAACCCAAAAGACATCCCCAAGACTGCCATCACTACTCCGTTTGGTACATACACCTTCAATTACTCCTGTTTTGGCCTTCGTAATGCTGGGGCCACGTTTCAACGTCTCATGGATGGCATCTTAGATGACCTCCCCTTCTATGTATGTTATGTGGACGACATACTTGTGTTCTTCTCAAAAGAGGAACACCTCCGTCACCTGCGCATCATGCTCGACCGCCTGCAACAAAACGGCCTTGTAGTCCGGTACGACAAGTGTACCTTTGGCGCCAACGAAGTGTCGTTCTTAGGGTACCGCATCACTCCTGGAGGAGTCCATCCCCTCCCTGAGAAGGTAGCAGCCGTTCAGGACTTTCCCCCACCCTCGACCGTCAAAGCTCTGCAGGAATTCTTTGGCATGATCAACTATCATCACCGTTTTCTGCCAGCCATTGCCGCCACTCTTGCTCCCCTCTACGCCTCCCTCAAGGGCAATCCAAAGGACCTGAAGTGGGGTCCCCTTCAAAGAGCGGCCTTCTGCAATGCAAAGAAGGCCCTATCAATCGCTGCGGCTCTCACTTTTTCTATCCCACATGCCCTCTCCTCTCCACTGATGCCAGCGACGTCGCTATTAGTGCAGTACTTCGGGTTATTGTACCTTCGATCGCGAATTGCTGGCGGTGCACTTGGCGGCCCGCCACTTTTGCCATTTCTTAGAAGGTACACCCTTCGTCATTCGCACAGACCACATGCCTCTGGTGCACGCCTTCACTCGACATTCTGACGCCCCGTCAACGCCGACATCTCTCCGCCGTGGCTGAATACAATTGCACCCTTCAATACGTCCCTGGGAGAATGATTTCCGTTGCCGATGCCCTGTCAAGAAACACGTTGGCTACCGTTCAACTGGGATTGGATTACAACACCCTGGCTGAAGCCCAACGATAGTATCCAGAGCATCAAGCATGTAAGACATCCTGCACATCCCTCCGTTGGGAAGACTTTCCCCCCGAAGACTCCAACACCACCCTCCTCTGTGATGTCAGTACTGGTAGACCGCGACCTTGGATTCCTGCTCCCATGCGCCGGCAGGTATTTGATTTCATTCACGGCCTTTCACATCCCTCGTGCCGTTCTACAGCACAGCTGCTGAAGACGAAGTTCATTTGGCACAGCATTTCTAAGGATGCTGAGGATTGGGTCCACGCCTGTACTTCTTGCCAAACTTCCAAAGTACATCGACACACAGATTCAGGAGTGGGCACCTTTCCTCAACATCAGCGTTGTTTCGCACACATTCACGTCGACGTTGTAGGCCCCCTACCCACATCACATGGACATTGTTACCTGTTCACCGTCATCGACCGCTCCACTCATTGGCCTGAAGCCATTCCCATGAAAACTGCAATGTCCGCCTCATGTACATCTGCCTTAATCTCAGGGTGGGTTGTAAGATTTGGTATCTCTGAGCATATTACTTCTGACAGGGGTACCATTTTCACCTCTCAATTGTGGACATCTTTAGCGAATCTCCTGGGAATCACCCTACATCAGACAACGGACTACAACCCCACTGCCAATGGAATGGCTGAACGTTTTCATCGCACCTTTAAAGCAGCTTTGGTGTCCCGCTGCAAGGATTCCAACTGGTTTACTCAGCTTTCCTGGGTCCTCCTGGGACTAAGGACCACTCCTAAAGATGCCCTCGAAGTCTCGGCAGCTGAAATGGCGTATGGCGACCCGTTGGTCGT
>NC_090744.1:90689512-90694512 GCF_036898095.1 Palaemon carinicauda
GTGGAAAGCAACAAGGAAATACTAAACATGGGAACCGAAATACTTTTTCCATATGTCTGTAAAAATAATATCTTTCAATTTCTTTGCTTGCACAAACATCTCTCTCATTTCACTCTCAGTAGAAGAAGGTATCTTCCATTGTAACTCTTTGGGCAATGAAGTATTTACATTGTCCGCTTCACCTATCAATGGAGCATCGTATGTTTATCTTATCCTAAGATATTCATTGACACATGATTATCCATTGGTTATGAAATTAATACTTTAATTTTAGAAATCGTATTTTGTGTGATAAAGATATGAATTTTTCAAGAATTACCATTAAATTAGATAGATCTATAAGTACGATATTTTTGCATATAAAATGTAAAACTATCTAAATATATGACAGTGATGACTTTATTAATTACATTGACATGTGTAAAAGATTGCTAATTTATCTCATGTGTGTAGCAAATGTTACCAAAGCTTTTTCTGAATGTCGCTAGGATCTACTCTAATTTTACCGTACTAAAAAGAAGAATCGTTTCTAAGACATTTTGTCTTTAATATAAAAAGAGAAGGGTAGTTAAACAAGAACTGAACGCAGTCTAAAACTAGTGACAATAACAATTGTATCTCTCACTCCTCTCTATCGCTCTCTTTGTAGGTCCGAATCGAAAACCTCCTCAGCCATGCTTCAGAGAATGCTGCTCTTAGCGGCCTTTACCGCCTTTACTTCGGCGCTTCCTCCGCTTAAACGTAAGTAAACAAAGAGCTTCATAAATTTTTTTTTCTCTGTTCTGATCTATGCAATTGATTACTGTTGCTTATTATACACAATGAGTTTATCCTATCTACTCGTTTCTTCCAGCGTCGCCACAGTGTTCGGTAGCTATAGACGAACTGCAAAGGGCGTGGGAAAACATATTTCCTCGATTCTCCGCTTTCAAACATAATCTCGACGACCAAAGGTTAGATATGAACAACAAAATGATACGCAAATATCATTTTTGTTAACTTTATAGAGAGAGATATTACATAAGAAGATGTTTTCACACTTTATATACTATATGATATTTTCTTTCAAGTGACTTTCTTTATTTTCAGCTTTCCCTTCGACTTTGCCGAGATGGTATCTCATGGCTTTCACAATGTTGAGTGCTTCCATAACCTTGACAACCAGACGGTAGGAATAATTCGTCAAATATTTTCACTGAGTTAACTATTCAGATGTTATTTTTGAAGGAAGTTCAGCATTAGACGAATCATTCCAAGAGCTGTATTTGATCATATTCTCCCTTTCTTCTACTTGAAGAAACAATTCCCCTGCCCGCCTCTTCCCCCATCATCTTTTTGTACCTCTTCCCAATTACATATATCCTCTGAGGCTTCTAATTTCGTTCTCTGTGTCTATGAATATTTCCTGATCCCCGCAGGTACAGCTGACTCTCGTAGGAACGAATGGTATCCCCGCCGACCCTTCCAATGACGGCGCACTTGTAAAAGGAATTGAATCATCAAAATCAGCATCTATGTGAGTCTCTTAGAAATTGATTTCACCCATACATCACATATCACTTCTTTTAGACATATGAAAATCACTCTAATGTCGACAACCATGGATTTTTTTTTCTTTTTTTTTTTTTTAGATATTGAACTTAATTTATATGAAAATTACTCCAATGTTGATAACCATGTTTTATTTTTCTTTTCTATATTTTTTTTTTTTTACTGGCAGATTGCAGGGATATGACTATGCCATTGACTTGAAAACCCACTACGATGTCTACACGCCGAATTCCTACTCTTTCTGCATCACCGATTTGCTTCTCAATATTATCCCAGATATTGGGGTAAGGTTGCTCCTGGTTATTTTTTTTTTTTTTTTTCTTTTTTTTACTCCTGTTAAGTTATCATTTGTGCGTTTTGGAAGAAGTAATTGAAGTGAAAAGAAATCCTAATTCAAACTGAACATTCTATGAGGCATTGGACAATATAGGGGGCATGTTATACAGGGGATATTTTTTTTTTCTATCTAGCTAATTGTTATCTTTCCTCTTAGGGCAATTATTATATCTATGGTGAACTGCGTCGGGAGCTGAAAAAGCAAACACAAGTGTTGGAGAAAGGTGCGAAAAGTTACTTTCCTGTCTTTGCCAAAGAGTTTACCATTCTACTCAACGAGGTACTTTGTAAACCACATAACGCTTCTCCGACTCCAACGACCGACACAACGTCGTCAACATCTTCAACGGAGGAGCCACAGGAAGGGCTGCTGGGATCTGGGTGCTGCGGGATCTCACATTCCAGCTTGTTGTTTGACTGCTGCCGGAATCAGAGCCTGAGAAACTTCACCTATCAACCTGAAGTCCCAATGGATAGGGACTGTTGCCAGAACTTCTCCAGACGTCCATTTGTAGCTGTGTAAAGAAGAATAAGGAAATTCTTAAGGTGATGATATTAAGGATATTCAAGTCCTTAGCAATTGTTCATTTGACGTTCTTGTTGTCTTTTTCTCATTTAAATTTCTTGAGCTAAATTTACTATAAAATTTTGTTTAATTTCTGCCTCTTTTTTTATATCTTAAAACCAAACAAACACGTTTTTTTTTTCTCTTGAAGAACCAAAATACGCAATTCTAAGGAACCAAAGTACTTCCATGCGATTGTTCTTCATATCAATATTATCAAATAAAGTATCACGATTAGTGTGTTGAGGTGTTAATATGCTTATTACTCTGAATTCCTAAATAACGGGTGAAAGTTAAAACTATCAAAAATACTGTTTTACATAAATATGTTTATAAATACTTTATTGGATAAAAATGCTTATTGCAATACAGTGCAAATTTCAATTATTTTATCTGTTACACTCTATTATTCTGTGATTTATTTTATCTTTGATTAGTACTTAACAATTGAGAAGTTAAAACACACATATACACACGCAGATACATACCTAGACACACACACACACACACATATATATATATATATATATATATATATATATATATATATATATATATATATATATATAAATATATATATATATATAAATATATATATATATACATATATATATATATATATATATATATATATATATATATATATGTATATATATATATGTATATATATATATATATATATATATATATATATATATATATATATATATATATATATATATATATATATATAGTACATTTCCCTTATCTCTATTGTCGTTAAAATGTAAGAAATCCCTTCCTTTGTTGGACATTCTAATTCCTGATGACGGAAGACTTTTAAATGAGCTCTCTGAAGCATTTTTGAAATGAATATTTGCTCTGTGTTTTCCTCCTCTATGCTAAATACCTGGCATCTTCATTCGTCTTCATTTATTGTTGTAGCATCACTCTAAAAGTTTTACTCGTCAAGCTTAGCCATGATTGTTACAATAGTCTCTCTTGCTCTAAATACCTCTATTTATCCGAGTGTACCCTTACTTTCCATGAATCTCAACTTCGTCATCTTGTTCAGATATATACCAAAATTCTTGACTCTTTCGTTGGTCATATTATCGTTTATTTCCTTTTTAATTTCTTCCTTAGCAATCCTTTTTATTTGTCTACATTTATAAAATAGAGTTAATGTATTGGATGTCTATCTTCTTGACTAGATGTGATGCGAATTACCTCTACATTCCCCCTATAAAATAGAAAAAGTCCTTGCTCCTCTCATCTCCTTTGAATTTATCTAAATCATGGATGAATGAAAATCTCAGTAAATATTTTGCTAAAGGTAGTTGTCTATTATTAAACGGAAAACATTAGCATCCGTCTCTTATCTTTGAGCTAATAATTATAAATTGCTGCTAGTTGCATTAAATTTTATTTCTTTTTCGTATTTATACATTGTTCTCGTCCACAATGGTTTTACAAGTATCTGGTCGTGCTTCTTTTAAGTTGTGATAACTTACTGGAAACGTCCCTACCTGGTAATCAATTGATTGGGAGTTCGAAACTCTCTCAGGTTCAATAGTTTCATGTAGTATCTGCAACAACACTATCCTTTTGAGGTATACAGGGGACTTGGAGGAGGCTATAGGTTTATCTGCTGAGTCATCATTAGACATTACCTGGTCCTCCTTGCTCCTAGCTTGAGGGATAGGGGCGTTGGGCACTGATCATATACATATTTAGTCAGTTCTCGAACATTTTCTTGTCCCTTGCCTCTGCCCTTCATGAGTAACCTTTAAGCCTTCAAACTCTTATCATCATTTTTATTTTGATAGATAAATTATAACTAATATTGTAAATATGATCGGCATTCTTTTTCTTTTCTCCGAAGATGCTGCATTTATTAGCAGGGTTCCATAAACTGCCTTTACATCAACAGAAAAATTATAGTAAAAGGATTCAAATTAGGAAATGATGTATTCGGCCTTGTTTATTACATCCTTTATGATAATGCATACAAAATGAGAGGTTTATCCGGTGAGCAACACTTTACAGAGACTCAAGGAAAGAATTGACCCTCCCTGGATCCTCCACGCTCAGCCAGAACCTTGAACATGAACTGTTGTTGGCCCTGGCATTCCCAGGATCACAGGGAAATCCTTTATCAATTAGAAGAATTTACATACACACATTTTATTTAAAGGCGAGTAATAGTTTGGGACCATCAGTTTCACAATGAAATACACAGACAGTGTCATATATATATATATATATATATATATATATATATATATATATATATGTATATGTATATATATATATATATATATATATATATATATATATATATATATATATACTTACAGGACTATTTTGTAAAATATGGCATGGTAAGGCAAAACCTGATGAAGAAGAGCTAGGAGAGATTTTCAAAATGGCCAAAAAAAAAGAAAAAAAAAAAGATCTAACTAATTGCAATAATTACAGAGGTATCACACTTACGTAAGTTGTCATTAAAATATATAGTATGGTTATTCTTAAGAGAAAAGAGAGAATGATAGATAGAAAGCTGAGA
>NC_090744.1:90699512-90722012 GCF_036898095.1 Palaemon carinicauda
GAGACTAGCTTCAAGTAGGATATCTGAGAAACCATTCCCCTTCCTCTTTTTACCCAAAATCCTTATGAATACTCATTGGTGATGGAATGTTCCTATGAGTATCATATGGTTTTGGTACCAATCAGGGTTATTTCATGTAAAACGATATGTCGAATGTGGTGATGGTGAAATTAGCAGCTGCGTGGACTGGCCATTTATCCTGGCTAAGATCCATAACATTTGGTGCAGGGTAGCATCATTGAACGCATCCTCAAGACCTGGCTATGTCACACGAGTGTTAGTTAGTTTGGAGTTTTGGTGTACTGTCATGTAAAAATCTGGTCATTCTGCAGTCTCGAGATGAAGAGAAGAGTAAGTACTTTGAAGGCCCTTCAATGAATTGCAGTATTATTCCATGTGCTATAGGATCATAATCCTTTCCAGTAATCTTATTCCGAAGCTGATTGAAAGTGTCGAACTCTGAGTGATACACAGACTTTGATTGTGGAACTCTAACAATTTCAGTAGAGAGAAGTGTAGAAGTCAATAATTGCTTTAGCTAAGCCTGTCTTTATCTCCAAGGTGTAGCAATAATTCTCAAAGTTCCCCATTCTGTTGAGAACAGTTACAAGTTGTTCACTCCTATAGAGGTGCCTCCTAGTCATATTCAACCGAATATGTTTTGGCCACTTCACAAACATAAGTTGCAGCATGGCAAATGTCTTGTCGAATTGATACGATCAGTAGCTGAATCTTCGGTGTTTTGGTAACAGTGTTTTTTGGGAAGATAATGGTCAGAAAATTAGAAATTTTGTTTGTTATCTTTGCATTACATTCCAAATCAAGAAATTTAGGAGGCCACTTCAGCTCATCAGCTTCTTTAAAGCTTCTGTTGATGACACAATTGTAGCTCCATCCCCGATTCTCTGATTATATTAGATGACACAAGTACATATGTCTGCTTCTTCTATGCTCATGCTACTATTGTACTTGATGCATCCGTGGTACTATGGTCCACCTTCACTCAGTGCATATAAATACTTGTGATGATTCTGGAGTTTGTCTTCAAGTTTTGTGACTCTGTATTCTAGACTGGGAAACTATTTTTATTCCTGTTGTGCTATGTGTAGTTCCTTCAGATCATAAAGTTTTCACATTCTATTGCTGATGAAGACCTCTTGTTCTATGGCCTCACAGACTTTATTGAAAGCAAATCTTTTAGTCTCTCACAATACTAGTTGTCTTTTTCTCTGTTCATCGTTACTTTGCCAACTTTTTGGATCTTGAATATGGTATGATTTTCTGTTGTACTTTGCGTTATATACAAATAGATCTTAGCCTCTGATCCTATTTTACTAGACGGTCATCATTCCTCAACTCAGATGGCTATTTCAGATCTTGTCATTCTCCAAATTCAAATTGACAAACACCTTGAGTTATCCAACATGCTCTTACTTTTACCTTCTATATCAGAGTTACAGAATATACAATCAGGGGTGAAGATTATACTTTCTCTAGACGTTCTCTTGGTCCTAGATAGGATATCTGTTCCTCTCATTTCTTATAGCATTCTCTATGATAACCATGAAAAGATGATTTAATCACATATCTGTCATTCTGTATGTTTAAGTTAACATGTCAGTAAATCTCCTACTTTTTATTTCCTGTACTTTAATAAATGTTTCCTATGAACTCTCTATGGAAGAAAAGAGTTTAATTTCACTATATTTGTCTGTTTCCAATCCTGGCACATGAATTACTCCCAGTGGAATCAGACATATTGATGTAATATTGCTAATCCTTCTCCATTTCTAGGATGGTCCGCCAGACGCAGAATCAGTCCTCTGTACCAACCGTGTTTCACACAATTGTACATAATTCCTTTTGTATATAATATGCTTGTATCTTCGCTCCTCCCTCGCACTAAAACGAACATGAAAATTCCTGTCTGGTTTTTCCTCTGTGATATTGTCTGTCTTGTGAACTTTTCATGTCCTGTTGCCTTGAGGTTTTGTATATAAGGAGAGTGTTCCACAACAATATAACTCAGTCGTTTCCAATCTGCCTTTGATTTCACAACTCCTCTATCGGCCCGTCACATTGGTGACCCCGGAAGTCGACTCGCTCCCACCGCCTTCCACCCCCACCCCCTCGCCCCTTCATCGTTGGTACTATGGCGGACTCTACGGCAGTTGGTGCTGCGGCCGTTCCATTCAAACTTTCATCGTTTGCCAGCGGAGAGGCGTTTGCTTGGTTTCAGCGCGCAGAAGTCCAGTTTCGTATCAGGGGCGTGACTCGCTCAACCACCAAAGCGGATTATGTTCTCGCGGCGATACCCGAGGACACCTTCCCAGAAATATCCGACTGGCTTTGTGAACAAGGAGACACCCCAATAGCGTATGACGACCTCAAATCATACCTTCTACAGCAGTACTCGCCGTCGCCAGCCGCCCGTATAGCAAAGCTTTTTCAGCTCTCGCAACAACCGTTGGGGGACCAAAGGGCTTCGCTTGCCCTCAGGGAAATGACCAGTATCGCTCGCCTTCAACCTGCTGCAGACGGCTCTCCTCGTGAGGTGAACCTACTCCGTGCCCTTTGGATACGCTGTTTACCTGAACCTGTGCGCGCTGCCATACCCGATGTCGATAGTTTACCCATAAAGGACTTGATGACCAAAGCCGACGCCCTTATGGACAGCCACTTCAAGACCTCCATCAACGCCTCCACCCCTGACGACGAGGATGCCTATTCAACGTCAACCGAAGCTGACATGAATGCCGTAGAACATACACGCCTACCCCGTGACGTGCCGAAGCGGCGACAAAGCCGCCCACCACCCACAAATCACTCGCGCCCCAACGAACGACTTCTACAGCCACTTACTACCTCCCATCCACCGCAGTTTTGCAACTACCACTTCAGATTCGGAGCAACCGCGAAGAAATGTGCCAAAGATTGTCAGTGGCCAAAAAACGTGTAAGTAGGCCATCGCTTGTGGCGGTGGCCTCCCATGTTTCTAATCTTTTCTTTTTTACAGGATGCAGGAACGGGCGTGCGATTTTTGGTAGACACGGGTGCTTGTCGTTTTCTTTTGCCAAGGAAACTCTTCAAGGCACAACGTAGTCTGTCTACATCTGCCGACGTCCGCTTGGTAGCTGCCAACGGATCTGCGATACCCACCTACGGTTACGAGAGCCTCACATTATCGTTCGGAAACGATAAATTCAATTGGAAGTTTCTCGTTGCTGACGTCACAATGCCAATCCTCGGTGCGGATTTCCTCTCTCATTTCCACCTTCTCGTCGATGTCGCCCACCGACGATTGGTCAACGCAGACTCGTACTTGTCGACACCTCTTCAACCCGCCCCCTCTAACCTCGCTCTACACATCAGCGCACCCACGGATGCCTACGCCCACCTCCTCACGTCGTACCCAGAAGTTTTCCGTCCAGAACTTCGCCAAACGCCCACGGTTCCGGCCAAGCACGGTATTTATCACCATATCAAGACGACGGGACCCCCAGTCTTCGCAAAATTCAGACGTCTGGCACCGGAACGATTGACAGCCGCCAAACAGACGTTCGCCGAAATGGAGAAAATGGGCCTTTGCCAAAAGGCCTCCAGCCCATGGTCGTCACCCTTACACATCGTTCTGAAGAAAGACGGCTCCCTCCGTCCGTGCGGGGATTACAAGCGCTTGAACATGCAAACAGAACCGGATCACTACCCCCTCCCAAACATTGCCGATGTAACCTCCTACCTGCACAAAGCAAAGGTTTTCTCTACGCTCGACCTCCTGAAGGGGTATTATCAGGTGCCTATGAACCCAGAAGACATCCCCAAGACCGCCATCACCACTCCGTTTGGCACATACACCTTCAATTACTCTTGTTTTGGCCTTCGTAATGCTGGGGCAACGTTTCAACGTCTCATGGATGGCATCTTAGGGGACCTCCCTTTCTGTGTATGTTATGTGGACGACATACTTGTGTTCTCCTCCTCAAAAGAGGAACACCTCCGTCACCTGCGCATCGTGCTCGACCGCCTGCAACAAAACGGCCTTGTAGTCCGGTACGACAAGTGTACCTTTGGCGCCAACGAAGTGTCGTTCTTAGGGCACCGTATCACTCCTGAAGGAGTCCATCCCCTCCCTGAGAAGGTAGCAGCCGTTCAGAATTTCCCCACGCCCTCGACCGTCAAAGCTCTGCAGGAATTCTTGGGCATGATCAACTATTATCACCGCTTTCTGCCAGCCATTGCCGCCACTCTTGCTCCCCTCTACGCCTCCCTCAAGGGCAAGCCAAAGGACCTGAAGTGGGGTCCCCTTCAAGAAGCGGCCTTCTGCAATGCAAAGAAGGCCCTATCAATCGCTGCGGCTCTCACTTTTCCTATCCCATACGCCCCTCTCCTTCTCTCCACCGATGCCAGCGACGTCGCTATTGGTGCAGTACTCGAGCAGGTGGTCAAAGGCTCGCCCCGCCCATTGGCCTTCTTCAGCAGAAAACTGTCCAAGGCAGAATCGGGTTATTCTACCTTCGATCGAGAATTGCTGGCGGTGCACTTGGATGTCCATCACTTTCGCCATTTCTTAGAAGGTACGCCCTTCGTCATTCGCACAGACCACATGCCTCTGGTGCACGCCTTCACTCGACAGTCTGATGCCTGGTCCGCCCGTCAACGCCAACATCTCTCCGCCGTGGCTGAATACAATTGCATCCTCCAATACGTCCCTGGGAAAATGAATCCCGTTGCCGGTGCCCTGTCAAGAAACACGTTGGCTGCCGTTCAACTGGGATTGGATTACAACGCCCTGGCTGAAGCCCAACGACAGGATCCAGAGTATCAAGCTTGTAGGACATCCTGCACGTCCCTCCGTTGGGAGGATTTTCCCCTCGAAAACTCCAACACCACCCTCCTCTGTGACGTCAGTACTGGTAGACCGCGACCTTGGATTCCTGCTCCCATGCGCCGACAGGTGTTTGATTTTATCCACGGCCTTTCACATCCCTCGTGCCGTTCTACTGCACAGCTGCTGAAGGCAAAGTTCATTTGGCACGGCATTTCTAAGGATGCTAAGGATTGGGTCCGTGCCTGTACTTCTTGCCAAACTTCCAAAGTACATCGACACACGGATTCAGGAGTGGGCACCTTTCCTCAACCTCAGCGTCGTTTCGCACACATTCACGTCGACGTTGTAGGCCCCCTACCCACATCACAAGGACATCGTTACCTGTTTACCGTCATCGACCGCTCCACTCGTTGGCTTGAAGCCATTCCCATGGAAACTGCAACGTCCGCCTCATGTACATCTGCCTTACTCTCTGGATGGATTTCAAGATTCAGTATCCCTGAGCATATTACTTCTGACAGGGGAACCACTTTCACCTCTCAATTGTGGACATCTTTAGCGAATCTCCTGGGCATCACCCTACATCAGACAACGGCCTACAACCCTGCTGCCAATGGAATGGTTGAACGTTTTCATCGCACCCTCAAAGCAGCTTTGATGTCCCGCTGCAAGGATTGCAACTGGTTTACTCAGCTTCCCTGGGTCCTCCTTGGACTAAGGACCACTCCTAAAGACGTCCTCGACGTCTCGGCAGCCGAAATGATGTATGGCGACCCGTTGGTCGTCCCTGCCGAGTTTTTTCCTTCTACAACCTCCTCCGACGATCTCCAGCGCATACGTCACGTCGTGGGAAAATTCACTCCGTGCCGCCAGACTTACAAGCCCCCAGCGAAGCATCACATACCAACGGACTTGCACTCTGCAACGCACGTCTTCCTGCGCAATGACACCAGCAAGCCACCGTTAACGCCCCCTTACACGGGACCTTTCCTTGTGATCCGACGCAGTCCGAAAGCATTCCTCCTAAACATTCGGGGCAAAGAAGACTGGGTCTCCATTGATCGTCTAAAACCTGCTTATCTTCTGCCAGATGACCCGCCTACAGTTCGCCTCTCTAGAACAGGGCGCCCTATTTAACATGTACAGTATGTCATTTTTAGGGGGGGAGCCATGTACCAACCGTGTTTCACACAATTGTACATAATTCCTTTTGTATATATTATGCTTGTATCTTCGCTCCTCCCTCGCACTAAAACGAACATGAAAATTCCTGTCTGGTTTTTCCTCTGTGATATTGTCTGTCTTGTGAACTTGTCATGTCCTGTTGCCTTGAGGTTTTGTATATAAGGAGAGTGTTCCACAACAATATAACTCAGTCGTTTCCAATCTGCCTTTGATTTCACAACTCCTCTCTCGGCCCGTCACACCTCTCACTAACTGACATACTTCACTCTTAGTCCTTTCCTAGCACCTGGAAAAAAAAGTTGAAATAAAGTTAGATAATGTTAGATGACATGATTCAATAATAGGTGTAAATTTTCTCCCCCTTAGACTGAAAGTAAAAAACTGAATGTAGAAATATTATATGTAAGTCATAAAACATGAGTTTTTGCAATTAAATTCTCAAATTTCTTAAGAATGTTCAATTATGGATAACTAAAATGTCCACCAATGGAGTGCTTGACCTAAAAAAAACATGCTTTTTGGTGCAGAGATAATGATTCTATGATAACTGAAACCAAAGATATGATGACATAAATCGTTTTATGTATTTTTCAAAATAGCTGTTGTGGATCGGGGTGCCTATGAAAATAACTAAAAATGATGCATTGCATCAGAGTTTATACAATGTTACCAATCAGCTTTCCATAAAAGGCATGTGAACAAATAAGAAAAAAAATTCCTTGTGTGATGGTGGTTGGAGCGGGGGTAGCCTAGAAAGGGGACCCCTATTGCCTGGTGGCCTATTACTAACAGGTTACAAACGAGTGTGCCCGAAAAAGGCCAATAAGGCTCGACATGTACCTATCACCTGGGAACCACGTGCACTAAACGACAGAATCTAGCCACAGACCAGCCATGATTCACAGGTAGATTTGAAATTAATTTTAGTAGGGTATAGATAATCAATATGACGCAGATTAATTTTCTTAGATTCATAAGAAGCAAATGAAAATAAAAAAAAAAACAGAAAATAGTCAGCTGATCTTGAAGGGACACTAAATCCATTTTGTACAAAGATTTGAGTTTTTTTATGGTGGGACGCTGTCAGCCGCTATTGATACCTCCTAAAAACTTTTATGAAGGGCGACTAACTGCCTACGTGAAGCTGGAAATGGTTAAGAATATTTAAAAAATTCCTCTTATCTTTTATACATGGAAATCCATACACAATCAGTGTGCTTCATCTGTATAGCGGCTAGTGCTATGTTATTGACATGATTATATTGAATATTGATAAGGTTTATACACTGAGAATGAAAAGAGCATTGATATAACAGTATGAATTTGGCATTTCATAAAACATAGGTATTTAAAGCATCCAATTAAAGCAGATCTCTAAAGATGTTTAATTAAAAATTCATTACATAACAATTACCAATACTTTCATTACTACTGATACATCAGCCATTTATGTTTATTTTACTCTGCAGTCCACCTGATTATGGTATGCTCTGAAGCAGTTATTACGATGCAGCCCTGGACTATTTGGGAATGTTTCGCAAAAATGTGTAGTTTCTTTCGACACCCAGTGTCCATTACGGCCAACAAAAACTATGCAGTCACAAGCATGTTTATTTGGTATTATTTTTATCGTGTACGTCTTGCCATTCAAATGGAAAATAAATCTATGGGTAACTGTATTGTACTACTGATTGATTGATTTCAGATATTCTGGCATCCAGAGATCTAATTGCACTACTGACATAGAAATAAAAATAATTTCATCTAAAGTTAATATTCCGGATATTATGCACACCAGCATGATAATTTTCCCATTCACTAACATGATAATTATAGTCATCACCATCTTTTGTTTTAAGGAAAATCTGGATCATAAAGCCTTAATTCAAAATTAGCATAAGTATCAAAGCCGTTGTCACCAACATGGGGCTCGATGCTAACCCCGCTTGATGGAAGAATGGTGTAGGTGCTAGGACAATTTGGTCCTGGAAAATTCGGTCCCGGACAATTCGGTCCTGGACAGTTGGGTCCCGGACAATTCGGTACTAGGACAATTCGGTACCAGGACAATTCGGTACCAGGCTTGTAATTTTTTAAAATCAGGAAAATATGATATTTTTATATTACATATTATGAACTATTTATATTTAATATCACCTCAATACCTAACTACTTAGTTTGGTTATTCACTAGTTGTTCACAAATAACATAAACAATCCACCTAACTATTTTATTACTAAACGATTACTTTGGTTATTCCCTTAGTTTAAAAAAATATATACAAAGAAAACGACTTTATTAGTTTCTTTATTCCAGACTTTTTAGTCTAGTTTCACCCCATCATTCACACAATGGAGTCTTGCAACTGCATACAGTCAGAAAAAGGAAAAAAGAAATTAGTTGAAAAGGAAAACTACGTGTACCAATAACATGAAGAAAATGCTGATGGTACGAAGATATATTGGCGTTGTGAAAGGCGGACTTGCAAAGCATGGCTTCACTCAGATGTTAATTTTCATGCGCTCAAATATATTGGAAAACAAATTCATAGCACAACTGCAGCTGAAGAGAGTGCAAAAGTTGCTACTGCAAATATCAAGGTGGGACAATCACAGGTCAAACATCTTCTCGTTCAATTCTAACAGAAGAACTAGGAAATTTAAATGAGAGCTCATATTAGTCGAAATATGAGACGATGGAGAAATATAATCAAGCAGAAAGAATGCAGTTCCTTAAAGCAATCGCTCATAATATTAAAGTTTGAATTTCTTATATACTTTTAACGACAAGAAATGTATATTTTTTACTATTTTATTTTTATATACATACTTTTAACATAAGAAATGTATGGTTTCTACTGTTTCATTTTTTATATAACACAGAAGAAAAATGTGTTCTTTTTTTTTTCAATTTATCGCACAAACAAGGATAAATCAATTGGCCTTTTTTATATCTATACTAACAAAAGCAAAAATTTTCTATTTAAAAGTAATGCTTAGAACTGACAGGAATTTTAGAAACGATAAAGATTGGAAAAATACTGTTTTTCTATATCATAAGAATTAATTGGTACCGCATTATCTTGGTACCGAATTGTCCTAGTACCCAATTGTCCAGGGCCGAATTGTCCGGGACCGAATTGTCCAGGGCCGAATTGTCCGGGACCGAATTGTCCGGACACCGGAAGAACATTATCGAAGAACAAGTTTACTTCTGATGGAAGGTATCTGAATATGATGACATATCCTTCTTCTGTAACAAAGCTCTTCGGTACGAGTATAATGATTTAAAAAAAAAAAAAAAAAGTTCAATCGAACCATCAACAGTGACGGGTACATATTTCAATAGATTAGCAATCCACAGAAAGTTTCAATCCTTACCCAGCCCCACTCGACCGTTTTTGCTATTCGTGGAAAGTTGTGGTTTCCTGGTGCACCTGGCGTCAATGACCTCAGATGTCAGGATGCCTGAAAACTTTAAATCAATCAATCAAACCTGGTGCACCTCACAGGGTACTCCCTCTCACCAGGGTATGATTACTCCCTCTCCCCACCTACCCGAGGGAAGGGGAGAGACTGAATAGTCATACATCTGGTAACGCCGCTAAGCATAACAGAAAAAAGAAAACTTCTAATATATATATATATATATATATATATATATATATATATATATATATATATATATATATATATATATATATATACTGTATATATATATATACTGTATATATATATATATATATATATATATATATATATATATATATATATATATATATATCTATATATATATGGATATATATAGATATATATATATATGTATATATATATATATATATATATATATACATATATATATATATATATATATATATATATATATATATCACCAGACACCAGACACGTTGTTGTTCTTTATTATAAAGAAATATGGGTATGGAATCGAAGGAACAGATTTATAGGAGAATGACCCCCACCGCGAGCAATGATCGAAGCCAGATTCCAGACTGCCCTCCTATTAAAGTCGCGAATCATTCAGCTAACTTCATTAGTCGTTTTAGAGGGAATTTGAAGGTAAATTTATATGAAAATGTAACATGTTCCATTAGAATATTCATAGAAACCGATGTTTAGATGCCCAGAAGGAATGGCTTTGCCTCAATGGAGCCATGACTAATTTTACTGAAGGCATTAAATGTGTGTCTAAAGGATTGGTTGACTACTTTCTCACTGGGCACGCTATCTAATACGGGCCACAGAATTGCAAAGGACTACTGGTCCTAGTGCGTAAGTAAAAGGAGGGGGAGGTTCCTTTTTGAGTTTTGAAAGTTAGAAGCAACGACAAAATCAGTGTCCTACCCACTTCCACATCGAAGGCTTCCAGGAGAGTCTAGGTAAATCTCCTTACCCGAATTAGATTAATCTAAAGAAGGATTACTGGTATGTCCCATTAGCAGTGGAGTCAAGACAGGCTTTAACAGTGTCAATAGCATATCAGAAAAGCTCTCCCAAAAATATTGTTCATCACACTGTGACATGTATAGTATTGTCAGGATCCAAAGTTTACTTACTCCTCCGCATTGTGATGAAGTTGAAGTCACCGACGAAGATCTGGCCACCGAATGTATCCTTATCTCTCTCTCTCTCTCTCTCTCTCTCTCTCTCTCTCTCTCTCTCTCTCTCTCTGCTCCTACTACTACTACTACTTCAGCAGCTACTGCTATTACTACTACAGTTCATACACATTCAATTATGTGATAATCAGGCTTCATTATATATAAATTGTACCCAGATCATAATTCATTTACTGACCTCCCAAAAATTCGTGAAATTTAGACAACTTTTTTAGCCTAAAAACTTACCGTATTTTCTCTTTTCAGATTATGCCCACTACAGAATAGGTCCGACCTCCATTATGACTGTCAAAAATTGTTGCCCATCTTCTCAGGAATGTTCTCCCAAGTTTATATTTTTGTATATGTATATTGTATTCTTTTTTATTATTTTGTATATTTTTTTTGTATACTTATTTTTATATAAATTATTAAGAAATATGTAAAATTTAACTGGCTTTTATTTAAGTTTTGAGATGTTTTTAACATTCTTGAAAGTAATTTCATACAGAAATATGAAGCTACGCAATATATATATATATATATATATATATATATATATATATATATATATATATATATATATATATATATATGTATATATATATATATATATATATATATATATATATATATGTATATATATATATATATATATATATATACTGTATATATATATATATATATATATATATATATGTGTGTGTGTGTGTGTGTGTGCGTGTGTTTTCTTTTTTTTCTCGAGGTGGGGTCGACCATAACCCAAACACACATGAATCAGTTGGTGAAATAACGAAACCTATCAAGGGGTTAAGGGGTTACAAGAACATCTTAGGACCAGATTATTAGATTCTCCCCAGAGTCAGAAATAAGATTGGCTATTTGAAATTCCATGACGACCTACAAACATTTCATAAACTAAGTAAGCGCATTTTATAGGACGAATCCTACGAGCTCTCCAAAGTTTCATGATTATACTTTCATTTTCAACCATTTTTTTCCTTTTAATATAATATTATCTGTCATTCAGGAATTATCTTTTGTATCATATTTACTATTGACGTATATGTATAAAATTATCGTCATAATCACCTATTGTAATGCAATGCATATCATCATTCACATTATCAAAACTATTATTCAGATTAGTTGATGGCCCTTCATATGCTGTAAAATGACATTATCCCAAATATGGAAATGGTTATCAGCACCAGGAATGGGATGATCTGATATGTTGGTCATAGTATCCGTTTTGCCTGACACATATTTAGGCTAATTTGTGCCGAATATTCTCGTATTATTAAATGCCATCTAATCTTCTTTAGGCCCAAATCGAAACTTCTAAACTAAAGTCTTAAGGCATTGTGATCATTTAATGTAATCACGTCATAGCCGTAAATAATAAACTTAAATTAACTTAGCATAAACTTTCTACGATAACTAGAGCTTTCTTATCATTTAATAATTTCTTCTCCTTATCATTATATGAAATTTTATTTCCTTGCATAAAATGCCATTGTAACAAAATTTCTCCAAGCCCATAATCTGAAGCATTTGTTGCAATATAACTTTTTTTTTATAATCAAAATCAGTGTATAAGAGGATTATTCTATGATAGATCAGGATTTGCTGTAACAGAGTAATTATATAAGAGCAATCTGTAAAAGCTGTTGAACTTCCCTAACCGGAATTGGAACAGAAAATTAGCAATAAATGAACCTTATCATTAACAACCCTCAATCCAAATTTTGAAACTAAATAACCTAAACTGACTAAATATATCATTTTTAAATTATACTTATTTCTTTTCATTTTCAAAATAAATTGACGTAACACATTTCACACTAATTTAAGTTTACTAAATGTTCAATCAAAGATTCTTTCACAGATGTTAAATCATTCATATAAGAAAACAATATATCACTCAGCATATCACCGAAAACTAAAGTATATTGATTATTCTTGTGAAAGTGGTGGGCGTTTTGCTTAGACAAAAGTTAATGGCATGACCACAAAATTAAAATGTGCACTATGCAAGCTTATTGTCGTATACTTAGTATATTCTCTTTTAGAAAGAATTTAGTGAAAATGTCGTTATATTTTTATTGATGTAAATTACGTGTTCTTATTCAACATAATGATTATATCATTATTAAATTGAACCAGAAATCTTATTTTATATATACACATACAAACACAAACACACACACACACACACACACACATATATATATATATATATATATATATATACATATATATATATATATATATATATATAAGTATATGTATTTGTATATATACATACATATATATATATATATATATATATACATATATATATATACATATATATATATATATATATATATAATATATATATATATACATATACATATATATATATATATATACGTGTATGGCACTATGGGCTTACACATGTATGTACATATAAATAACAATGCATATACATTGTACCAACGTGTAAATACCAGTAAATCATACGCATGCATATATATATATATATATATATATCGATAGATAGATAGATAGATTTTTTTATCTCGTATTACGGATGAAAAACATTAGTATCACACAGACATGCAATATGGGTTACATATTTCCAGAGATTAAACTAATGTGTCACGCAATAAGGTTAAGCCTGCTCAAAGAAATTGAAATTCATGACGTTTGTAGATTTCATTCTATATAAATGCATCCAATTTGTGTATTTCTTATGATACAATAGAAATATTATCAGTGCTTTTTTATAACGCTATACGCGATGATATTTCCTTCTAATAAGTTACTGGAATGGGCCAATTTCTTTGCATACGACCAATTGATAGTACAAATTTGGTCGTGTTCAAAGAAGTAAGAGGAGACGCTGGAAAAAAAAAAAAAAAAAAAAAAAAACGAATATGAAGACGACGCAGTAAATCATGAAGTCACTGAACCAGTGTTTGCCCTCGACCTCTGGCAATGCCGGTTAGCCTCATAGTTCCCCATCTTCCCTCCATCCCTTGCTCCTCCCTTGAAGACATTCTTGGCTCGCAGAGCTGGATGCAAATGAAAATCGTTTCTTACTCTTAATTTTTCGTTCCTACTTTTTTTTCGTGTTTTTGTATTTGTCTGTCTGCAAATGTCCGATGTTTCCATGGGCGACTGGTTATGAAACTCACCGCACAGCTTTCAACCCGAGGACGATTGGAAAGAAACAATGATAAAGATAAGATTGTCCCCCACCTGACACTTTTCTACTTAAAGGTAACTGGGTTATTTCCAAGGAAGCTAAACAACTGTCTTGTTTTGTTGCCAGTTAGAGACAAGCCTGAGAAAAATCACTGCATTCCAAAATACTTGGTAAGGACAGTGAGGCAAGATTTGGATTAAACAGATCTAGGAGTTTTCTTCTGAAATCTAAAGAACAGAGTTTGAAATCTTACTTGCCTAAGGTAGAGGAGAGACACGGGGTAAAATGGGCAAATTTTATCCTTTCTAGAATAGACGGGATATGAAACACCTACAATATAACACAAATGTTCCAAAAGTCTTTTAATTACACATTCTATGAATTTTATTATCACTCAAAAAGTTTCTGAAATTGGAAATTATATTTAAAGTCACTTAATACACTTTCATTTTTAAACTAATATGTTACATTATTCGCATTCATGGAAATTATGAGAATAAAAGAATCTTGAAACACATCATATATTCTCCAGACTTTGTATTTTACAATAAAGATAGATTTCCAAAAGACCACATGAAAATCACTGTCAGTCAATAAGGGTACAATTATCTTCTTTCATTTCATGAAATGAAGCCAAAATTGCTATTATCCTTGCTCGCACGCCTTGTAATTTATTTATTTTGATTTCTTTGATAAATCAGGAAAAATTATTCAAACAAAAACACACACACATTTATATATATATATATATATATATATATATATATATATATATATATATATATACATATATATATATATATATATATATATATATATATATATATATATATATATATATATATGCAAACAACAAAAGCAGCTGTTTCTAGTCCACTGAAGGACAAAGGCCTCTGTCAGACATGTCTATATTTGGCTCTGGGACAAGTATCCCGATAGAGTTTCGTTTTCATCTAGTTTTACTCCAAGTAGTCAATAGAAAGCAAGTTGAAACCTTGGACAATTTAGAATCTCAGGTCGATCAGAGTCACACAGGGTGTGTGTGTGTGAAACTAGACCATATAATGCATGGCCAAGAGAGAGAGAGAGAGAGAGAGAGAGAGAGAGAGAGAGAGAGAGAGAGAGAGAGAGAGAGAGAGCCTATTGTGGAAGAAAAGTGCTATACTTCTAACTTAAAAGTGATTGCAAATGATTTCATTGAATTTTACTGAGAGCTAAAACTATGTAGATAGGAAGTAATTAAAATAATTAAGATTTAGATGTCAACTTTAATAAGATAAGAACATGATTAGTTTGCTACGAGGTGGCAGATATTTCGTAGGTATTAAGCTGGTCAGATTGTTCCCCATGTTTTTTTTTTTTTTGTCCTTACAAAGCATTGAGATGAGAACGTCTATCAACTGACACTTTGGTTTGGGTCAACTATAACAGCTGTGTACCTGAAACTTCACCAGAGGTCAGATCAGGGTAGCCCTTTTGTCAGTCAACAAGCACAATGGTCAGCTAAAATGTGCTTCGTGGAAATTGCTTACCTCTAGAGTTCGTACCCATACTCAAGTGTTCAAGTAATGTTGCTCATTTACGTAACTTGATTGGTGTTCTAAATGTCTTCTCTAATGAACTGGTTCATTCGCAGTTTAGATGAAAGTGATATTAAGGAGGACTATACTTAGATTCCTACGTCCTATCACCTATCAATTCGTTCTAGTAGTATTGTACCATATATTGCAGGATTCCTTGTTCATAAATTGAAGAAATCCATGTGTTGTGAAACCGATCAGATTGCTTGACTGCAAATGACAATAATTTATTACCAAGTTTAACCAAAATGAAAAGTAAATGGAATTCATTCATTCTTCGGATGATGTAGAAATCTGCATGAAATGTGAGATCTTGTTTTAAAAATCAATGTCATTCAATGAAAACTAATATTAGCCTCAGTAGAAAAGAGTTAAAAAATATATAAAGTGTCATGAAATATTACACGGACAAAACAAATTTGTCAAAACTTACCGGACAAATGTTTCACAACGATCCATTGCAAAATCATTTAGTCTTGCTCATAAGAGCAACAGCTGAACAGTTTTTGTAGGGAAATATTTTACTGCCATCATGCAAACCAATAACATTCTCCAAACTTATTCATTCTAGCGGCTAGAGAACGTAAAAATCAAAATGTTCCAGGTTATCTTCATGGAATAGTGCACAATTTATCTCTTTAATAGTTTAGTAAACTTCCTAATTTTTATTCAGGAGTATTTAGCATAAACAGTTACACACTTTTACTTATAAAATGCCATCGAATGTTCTAATTAGTTGTGAACCTAGTCGATCATAGCTCGGCCCTGTGACGTCAGTGCGCTGTTGGCTCTTATTCTAAACTCAGTTTGACTGGTGGACGGTGGCGGTTGGGAAGAAAACTATTTGTAGGGATTATGGCTGTCAAGTTTATGGCTTTCGGGATTCTGCTCGGCTCCCCTATATTCATGTATGGGGTTTGGCTCTTTCATCACCCCAACTGGATATTGCGCATTGGTGACGGTGAGAGACTTTAGTCTGATCGCTCACAGCATACCAACTTACTATGGATGGCCCTGATTAGTACAGCCTTGCTGATCATGGTGATACACAAACATTTTCACCACAATAAGGTACCCCTGCCCAGAACGGGACATATACATATACATATATATATATATATATATATATATATATATGTATCAACCGTAATGGAATTTAATATCGAATTCTACCTTTGAGAATGTATATCCCCTGGAAATTTATTTAAATTATTTCTAGTGTATATACATTCCGAATAGTAGAATTCCATGTTAAATGCCATTATGGTTGATATTTACATTGATTAATATCATCATCATCATCATCATCATCCTCATCATCATCACCAACCTTATTTTTATGGTGTTTCTTTGTCAGTCTATACCCGCAAATTTTCTTAGCTCGTCAATATAAAGTCTTCTCTTGCTACCCCTGCTTCTTTTGAAATATCTAGGGTCTAATTGTGATATTCTTAATATCCACCTATTCCCATTATACGTCTTGCCCAAGTCCATTTCCTTTTCTTAATTGTTTTGTGCATATCCAATTGTTTTTATTACATGTTTTTTTAATACATATATATATATATATATATATATATATATATATATATATATATATATATATACAGTATATATATATATATATATATATATATATATATATATTCTTACAAAGCTGGCCTAAAGTACAGTAAATATCGTAGTATTTTATGTAAATTACGTAAGACTTTCGTCGTGAATTTCATTATATTCTTTATTCAAGTTAAAATATGTGTTTTACGTTATCTTTTTGTAAAGAATTAACTTTTTATTTCACCGATGTTTGCCAAGAAGTCTTACGTAGTCTATTTGAAAGTTTTGTAGGATTCGTGTGAGATAGGAACAAGGGCTTAGGTAATGTTCTTTTATGTTTTATGATGTATTGCGTCATGTTCGAGAGAGAATTTCAGAACATGTGCTTTGGAATGTTCTTTACCATGTTTTTTCGAATGTCGTGAAATGCCGGTGAGAGAATGTTTTCTTTTCCTTTATTTCGGGGACAATTCGTTTGGCGGAGCTAGCTGACTGAGAGAGCCGTCTGGCGTAGCATACACAGCGAGTGGGAGAGTAATATTTGGCAACTTTGAGGTTTGATACAACTCCTACGCTTCTCAATTAGTTGGAACCTTCGGGAATTCGCCAAAGTTGATATATAAGTACCTAAGGTTGGGTCAGAGACTGACAGACATAGAGATCGAGTTAGAACTGCAGCCAGATGATAGCTCTTTCCCCTCTCCCTCTCTCATTCACGCTGGTAATCTAGTCTATCATAGCATGTGTTCAGTGCGTTTCTAGTGTGTCCTCTCCTAAGTGAATCTGTGCCCAAAAGCAAATTGTGTGCCACGCAAGACTAAAAGGTGATTATTGTATTCATTGTATTAGGGTGAGTGTTGACATTGTATAACGTTTTATGTAAATGGCCCTGTAGGCAGAATAGGTTTGAAAAGTGATCTGGTTAGCTATTATTCATTAAGAGTAAAACTTAAACATTGTATTATTCCAGAATTGTTTCAAGCATTTGCATTATTTTCATTGCATTATTTCTTTTCTAAGGTTTAAGGTTTATTCAGATATAATACTTCAAGCCAAGTTATATAATTTTAGGTCGTAACATTTTTGTCTTAGTCTAAGTTGTGTTCAGGCTTAATATTTATCCAATGACTTATTTTTGTAAAATCTTTTCAAAGTGTTGAATTTATATAGAATATATTCATTTTTGTAACGATTGTATTATTCCAATCATCACTATTTAGTACCAGCTTCTGCTCGTATTCCTGTTAAGAACCACAGTGAGAGTGAGATAAGTGTTAATAATACTTAAGGTAATTACCCAGTTTAGTTTTGAGTGTGCTTAAGAGACCTTTGGATATTCAGCGTTTTATATATTGCTGTTTGGGAGTTATTTAACGGTCCCAGAATTCGGGTTTTAATGTTTTAAAGTGCAACAGTTTTAATGTAAAAGCAAACAATGAAGGTTGGAATCCGAGAAGTTAATTAACTTGCCAGTCGTAGTATATATAATATTATATATACTATATAATACTATATAGCCATAGTACAGTATATCTTTTTTTTTAATGCCCAGACTTCGGGAGTAATAATCGTATAATCTATTTTTTTTTAGTGCCCAGATCAGGGAACCATACATCATAATATATATATATATATATATATATATATATATATATATATATATATATATATATATACAATAATATATATATATATATATATATACAATAATATATATATATATATATATAAAGAGAGAGAGAGAGAGAGAGAGAGAGAGAGAGAGAGAGAGAGAGAGAGAGAGAGAGAGAAGCGGGATGTATGGAAAAAAATATCTTTAGCTCCAGAACCCTAAGGGTAAGGATGGTACGCAAAGTAAGAACGAAAAGTACAAAGCATTAAATATGATTTCATGAGCATTTTACGTTGCGAGCCGACGCGAGCTTTGGAGGTGGGACAATGGCGGCGCTCTGGATTGCCAAGAACTTCCAGTTGGTCAAGGCGACTTCTTCTCAGGAGAAGAATCTTCTCTGCTTTTCAGATCTTGACGTGGCGTCATTCAGGCCAGTTCTTCGTACTCCGTCTCCTCCTCCTGTAAGACGCAACACATTGTCGTAAGTTGGATTGAATTAAGAAGTTTATGCATAAAAATTTTAATTTTTAAATGTCACGAGTTCTTGATAATAGGAAATCATTGTTATCTTATTTAAAGAAATAATTGTTAAATGTTTAGATGAAGTTTTTGTAGCAAAGATCTATGCACTTTAATCATAATGGGTGAGGATGATGATGATAATGATGATATATATATATATATATATATATATATATATATATATATATATATATATATATATATATGTGTATATATATACATATATATATGTATATGTATATGTATATATTTATATATACATATACATATATATATGTATATGTATATGTATATGTATATATATATATATATATATATATATATATATATATATATATATATATATATATATATATATATATATATATATATCAATCATCATCATCTTCATCATCAGCCGTATTTGTCTGTTGTAGGTCAAAGTCCTGAGACATGAACTTCTATTTCCATCTTTTCATGGTCTTTCAATGCCAGTCTATGCATAATTTTTCTTTAGCATGTTAATCCATTATCTTCTTCTCCTTCCCCCGCTTCATTTGCAAACTCTAGGGACTCATTCTGTTATTCTTAATGTCCATATGTTATCTTTTATTCTCATATGTCCTGCCCATGTCCATTTCTTTTTCTTTAGTTTGCTCTTGTATCCATGTTGCTCTTTTTTTCTGTCTCTTAGTGTTATTCCCATCATTATTCTTTCCATAGCTCATTGAATTGTAACTAACTTATGTTATAAGGCTTTAGTAAGGCTCCAGTTAACACTGGTTGGACCATCTGATTAAATACTTTTCTTTTTAAAGACTGTAGCATTTTACTTTTCATAATCTCGTTTTGTTTATCAAAAGTTTTTCATCCTATGCTTATGCTTATTTTGATATCTGTCTCATGTACTGAGGAAATACTTACTGACTGCCCTAACTACGTATATTCATTATCATAGTCTAGAGGTTTGCCTATAAGCATTATTGGATGCCTCTGCATTTTCATTGAATATTATGTTATTATACTCATATTCATTTTCAGTTTTATATTTCTGCCTTCTCTATTCAAATCTTCTATCATCTGTGCAAATTCACCCATGATTCACTGAATACAACTATGTTGTCTTGAAATCTTTAGTTGTTAAGGTATTTCCCATTAATGTAAATTCCTACATATTCCCAATCTAAATTCTTAAAAACTGTTAGGTATGCCGTGAACAATTTAGGAGGGATAGGGTCCCCTTGTCTAACTCGTTTCTCATAAGAATTTTCTCACTAGATTTCTGTACTTCCTCTATAGATATCAGGTGTTCTAACATGAGATCCGTGTATTCCTTGTCTTTAGAGTGTTTTCATTACAGTTATGACAGGATCAAAAGATTTGTCATAGTCTATTAATGCCATACATAGTGGTTCTCCATACTCTGTTGATTTTTCCATTAGCTGGTTAATTACGTGGATATGGTCAGTTGTTGACTACCCACTTCCAAAGCCTACCTGCTCTCTTGGTTGATTAAAGTTTAGCTGTCCATCTATTCACCCAAACATGACCTTAGCGAACTTATTTATCTGTGATTTTTCAGGTGTTTACCTTTTTGTGAATTTTTATCATAGATAAAGTTTTTCAAAGCTGTAGGTATAGAGCATTCTTACAGACATTTGGTGTAAAGTTCAGAGAGTTTTACCACTTCACTGTTAAAAAAACGTAATTTTAATCGGAAATTCTCCGTAAAAATATACTGTTCCAGGAATTTTGCCGTATTTTTTTACGGCAAATTTTTAACACTGTATGAAATCTCCTCCAGCTATAATTACCTGTTGGTCAGTTTCTAGACCGTCTTCTCCCATTGCTTTTTTTGCTTTCATGCATTTTAATGCATTGTTTACTTTTCATACTGATACTTTTGGTAACGGTTCAGTTGTTTCATTATCTATATTGGCAAAGTTATTTCTTTTAGAAATTCTATACAATCGCTCCACCTCTTTTGTTGATAATTTGTCTATTTTCATCCTTTGAAACAAACATCTATTGGCGACCTGTTCCAAGTCCTATTTTTACTAATTTGATACTTCTTCCTTTCTTCAGTGTTTCCCCAGTTTTAGTCGGATTGTGTTTACGTATGACTTAGGTTTTTAGTGTGTTTATTGTTTTTGAAAAGTTACGCTAATTCTGTTTCATCTCTTTGATTTTCCTCTTTTTTCAATCTTGTCTTTATTATGGTTTTGCTGTTTTCTGATAGTCTTCCTTGAATTTGTTTAGAAACTTCTTCACATGTCTCTTGTACTGATTCTAATAGCTGGGAGTATCTATTTTGTATTGCTAAACTAAATTCATCGGGTTTCTCTCTTATTACAGGAGTATTTATTTTCTTTCTTTAAATTATTATTTCTATTTTTCTTTCTTAAGATATAGACAAAATTTACTTCTAACCATTCTTTGGTTGAATGACTTTACCTTGTTTAACACTGTTACATCTTTTTCACTGAAAATAAAATCTATTTCATTTTCCGTTTCTCCATTTGGACTTCTCTATGTCCATTTTCTATATTCCTTTTATGAAAAAAAAAAGGTGTTCATGATTTGAAAACTGATTCTTTCAGCAAAATCTACGAGCATGTCCCCTCTGTCATTTATTATACCTACTCTGGTGATTTATAGTTTATATGATGAGGTTAAATGGAATAAAGGAACATGTAAGCGAATGGAAAAAAAATGCGCGAAAGGGTATCTAAAATATGCTAATCAAATCAAATTCTTGAGTTTAACTTATTCTACATGAATAAGAAAAAGAATTAAAAGGAAAGTTATTTTCGCAGAAAATCATCTAAGATATGTTTAATGGACAGTTCATCTTAGTCAAGGTAATCTATGGAAAACCTCTTCATGTAAAACACTGAGATTTGTTTGACTTGGTTACCCTATTATCATTTGTCACCAAATTAACTTTATCTGAGTACTTAGTAGGACAGTTCACTTAAACAAATTTACACGAATGTTATCACTGGTATTTTTCTTATTCTATTTAAAAAACAACACAGTTAAATGGTCTTTTATTCACCTTTATATTGTTGTACTCCTTAATCGTTGATATAATAAAGCTCGAGTTATTATCTCGGTAACCAAAACGTCTTCGCACCAATTTCTTCAGACCTGAAAATATTCAGTTTCTTATCGTTATGTCTTATCGAGCATTTTGTGCCCTAATAATACATGATGAAAAACCCTATTCACAAGAGAACTTGCTCGATCAAAGGATTTACATAACAGGGAAATATGCCAATTCGTACATTTGTCTTGATTTTTAATTATTAATTGACGTAAATATGTATATAATGGCATAAGATACCTAGTGTGGACCCTGGGTCAGAGTAACTTGACTCTAACAAAGGCTTGTAAGCGATAAAGATATCCTTCTGACAGAGTATATGCACT
>NC_090744.1:90732012-90739512 GCF_036898095.1 Palaemon carinicauda
TTCATCAGGCCCCTTTCCAGTCGAAAAAACCGAATCAGATGAGGTTTCAAGCAGAGATGAATTTTCCCGTGATCAAGAGGGGCAACTGTTCAAGGTCTTTGTCATGAAGCAAGTAGGAGGATATTTACTTCAATTTTAGTAATTCAATTTGATCATTCGAAAAGGCAAGCCGAGGATGAGCTTTGTATTTCTTAAACATATGTGAACTTACTTTATTTTATTCATCTTTCATTATATAATATTGATGCTAAAGTGATGAGAGGGAGAAAGAGAAAGGAACGGGCAGATATTTATGTCTGTAACATTACTATAAAATTCATCTTAAGATAAAAATTACTGGAAATGGGTTTCTATATGATTTTAAATAGATATTCATACGTAATGTTGCATTTTTGCTGGAATTTCTAGAGAATATTTATATCAGAATTGCAAATCAGATTATTACACAATATCTAAAATCTTTTCATTAGATGTAAAATCACTCGTATCATGAACTTTTGTAAGGCAGCGCCCTTCCTTAGGTTTTTATCTTCAAAGAGAGAACTTTGAAGGAAAAGGCGGAATTTCTATTGTACTACTATATTTATTCAATACTTGTCGATAGAATCTGAATTACTAGAATTAATCTAAGTAACATTCCGTTTGCCCCATGACAAAGATCTGGTACTTCTTCATCTCGAGAAATTAGTCTTAGAAAATCCTATTCTTGCTACCCCCTACAGTGTCGGCTTTCTCTAATTATTCCAGCTGAAGACTAGAATGGATATAAATATTTTTCCATTGTTCTTTGAAAAAGATCTGCTTCTTCATCAGGAGATAATCATTGTTCTAAATAACTTTTATTGCTACCTCCTCAGAGTTGGCCTTCTCGATTATTCCAACTGAATTACTAGAATTTATATAAACCTCCATCCATAAGGCTCTCTGATAAAGAGCTTGTTCTTCTTGATCACGAGAAAACCCATCTTCTAAAATATTTTTTTTAACTCTTCAGATTGACGTTTTTATTGATTCTAACTTAATTAAAACAATTAATATAAATATCCTTTCATTGACCCCATATATTTATTCATCACTAGAAAATCAATCCTCCTAAATCATTTTATTGCTACCTCTTGTATTTCACTCAATTGCTCTTCCAATACCTATGCCAACTTTCCAACTAGAATCTTTATCCTCTTCTCTGTATGGTTGCCCTGCATCTAGTGCCTGCTTCAATTCCAGTCCTTAAATGCCTTTGATCGTTGCTTGATCAGCAGAAGTCAGGTCTCTCATGGTTATATAATCCTGTCCGAATTCATCTGGATTCGAATCAATGGTTTGTTGATAGAACATTGACGTAGTACCGACAATAATTCATATCTTACGTGATTGCTACATGTAGGTAAATATTCAAACACAATAATGTTAAAATGTATTAATGCTTCAAGCCATCTGGCTTGCGTACTAGAAATATTTCATTTCTTAAATATATATATATATATATATATATATATATATATATATATATATATATATATATTATATATATATATATATATATATATATATATATATATATATGACAAATTATGATCAGGGTTAATGAAGATAGTGTGTCTTAATAGAATATATCTGTGCCGTTCTAGCACCTACGTAATGTATAGTGTCTTTATCAAGGACGGAATAGTTTCTCTAGGACCCTTTTAGGCTCGTGATGCAAATGCTCTAGGTTGAGCTACTCTAGTAATATCGATTTGTTCAACCACTCCACCAATGGCTATGTCACTTGCATCCCAATTTCTGAAAACCGTCTTCATGTTTGGAAGTTCATTCACATGTCTCTGCTTTCTTTAGTTGGTCTAGTGGTCTTGAAATCTGACAAAAATCTTTAATGAATCAATGGCATAGGACCCAACCCTTGTAATAAAAGTGTCAGACAGATTAAGGTACTTCAACTCATAAAGCTTTGGTTATTCTACCTTGGTAAACATTTGGTAAATAAGGAGAGTCACATTCAGTCTGCGCAGTGTCTTAATGTCAATAATACTCAAGAACTGGTTTTTTTTTTTTACTGTTCAATAATACTAAAACCAAGATTACTGTGAAGGTTTGAGCTTTATCAGGGTGTTATAATATAACCAGTGAATAAGACATTGATAAGCTAGAGGTTAAAATCAGGAAAACCAGAATTCAGAATGATTCAGTTCGCTGAGGTGTTGATGTTAATATGAGCCAATACTGTACTAGAGAAGAAAAGTTTAAGCATTTGTTTTCTCAACAGGATAATTCCCTTCTTACTGCTGATCAACAGACAGAATTAAGTGATATATTGGTTATAAATAACTTAGTATTCATTCTTGAAGCGAAAGAATTAGGGAACCTTATATTGTAATAAGTGATCAACAGCAGATAGGTCTCCCATATTTCGAATCGCTGATAAAGACCAAACCCCTATTTCCCCCTTGTTAGAAGATATGGAAGAAAACAGAGTAATAGAATCCTCAAGTGCATCATAGCTAAGCTCTACTGTTTTTGTTAGAAAACCTGATCTAACTCAAAGAATGTGCCTCAATTACTATAAATCCAACATACACCTCCTGTTCATATTTACCTTTACCTAGGTTAGAGGAAATGGTTGAAATAACAGCAATACCATTATTATGCTTCATTAGATATGAAGGATGTGTATTATCAAGTGGAATTAGATAAAGATGGGGAGAGTAGAGTAGAGTAGAGTTGCAATTCAGTTTTATTTTTATGTATCATATCTAATCTATTATTGAAAAAGGAATTACTAATATTGTTCTTTAGATTCCTATTTGTTCGGTCTCGTTGAACCTTTAAAGCAACTGTTCAAAGTTTTCAGTGAAAAGTTTGTGAAGTGTTATTTGAAAAAAAAAATATCAGATAGGCCAAAGGGAAGTCAAGTTTTCAGTTCATATAATTTCCAAAGATGGTTGTAGACCATGTACTTATAATATCAGAGCAAGTAAAGGAATGAAACCACTTACTAGCGCCCAACAAACTATAAGATTTCTCTGAATATGTCAATTTTACATTAAACATAATAAGGATTATGCTAATGTTTCTATTTCAATGACTAATCTCTTATAAAGAGAAAGAACCCTTCTTTTGGACAAAAGATTCATTCCAGCTTTGAATAGATGAAACGAGCAGTAGTCACTGCTCCAGTACTAGTCATGGCTCAGATGTCTAAACCTTTTGAATTATTTATTGATATCAGTTTAGATTATGAAGGTGCTGCTTTGCAGAGACAAGATGATCAGTTAAAACCTTTTGGATGTATCTCTAAGAAACTGAAGCCAGTTGAACAGTGCTATAGTGTCAGTGAGAGAGAATTACTTGCCGTGATCTTATCCTGTCATAGGTTCCATTATTTTGTTTGGGGTGTTCCATTTATCACTCACACAGATCATCATCCTCTATTATAGGTATTCAAGAGGACTACCAATTCACTTAGGATGAGCAGGGAAATGATTGAGATACAGGATTACTATTTCAAGGTAAAATATAGGCCAGATATAAATAATCAGATCACAGATCATCTAAGTAGACCAGTCAGAGCATTCTTTCATTAGGGTAGGGATGACCATCTTAGTCTATGCAAGGATGAGTAAAAAAAAGCAATTAGAGGAACCAATGTGGGCTAAAGAAGAGGGTGTAAATTAATAGGCAAGAGGTTTTCTAGAGCTATATTTAATCAATTCTTCTCGTATGATGCACTGCTGTTTTTCAGCGCAGATAAAGATGATAACTCAATTCAGTTAAGAATAGCAGTTCCTAAGGATTTAACAAAGGCACCTTTGAAATTTGGTAATAAATCAGTGTCAGGGCACACTACTATAGTATAAGCAAAACAGTTACTGCTATTGAAAACTAGTTGTATTGGCCTTTATTGCGATCTGATGTTACCAAATATGTATCATGTGAGATAAACTTTAAGCCGGTAGTTCTTTACAACAACAGTTTCAAGAATTGTCTCGTATAACTAAGCTTTTAGAGCAAGTCAGTCTTGATTTAACCGATAAGCTATCAGGTGCAAATGGTTATAGATATATATTTACTGTCATTGATCTTTTTTCCCCAATATGTCAAGTTCTATCCATTGTGAAGAAACATCCTTATCTGTTTAAATGATTTTGGTATACAAATGCCAGTCATTTCTGATAATGGTGCTGAGCTCACTACAAACCAATTTAGATAATTATACCACAAACAAAAGATGAATGTTGGTCATATCATCCCGCATCATCCACAGGGAAAGTTAAAGAATTCATGGAACCATGAAAACAATACTAGATATAATGTGTATTGTACATCCTTTTCTATAGACAAAGTACTTAGGTGAAAGAGCGTATGTTCAATTCAGCTGTACAGACCTCTCTTGGTGAACAACTTGTCTTTTTATTTTTCTCGCATAGAGCACATAGCTAAGTGACTAGTGTGTTGTCCGCAAATAATGATGATTTAAAAGAGATTGAAATTGCAAAGGCTCATGATAATAATTCAGAAAACTCATAGAGAGATGACCAGCGAGTATCACACAATAGCCAATCAAAAGAGGAAGAATAAAAAGAAAAAGTGGATGAAAACTCTTCTGTGGGTTAAAAGTTAGAATTTTATTCTTAGCTTTTTAATAGGTAGAAAACTAAACCCCAGAAGGAGTAGTCCATGTGTAGCAACAAAAGTGCTTGACCAAAACATAATGGAATGTGTGTAGGACGAGAAAAGTGTTAAGTGAAAATGCAGGTAATGGACGTTATCGCTTCTGATGTGAACGGAAGAGTAGGCCTACAAACTATTTTTAGAATGATTTATTGTTAATTTGTTATCATCATTTATTTATTTCGTTATTTCCTTTCCTCACTGGGCAATTTTCCCCTGTTGGAGCCCTCGGGCTTATAGCATCTTGCTTTTCCAACTAGGGTTGTAGCTTGGCTAATAATAATAATAATAATAATAATAATAATAATAATAATAATAATAATGATAATAATAATAATAATAATCAATTTTTTCATGCAAAATCCCACCAAGTAAAGATAAACATTATTTACTGATTCATTTATAAATGAAACTTCGAATCAGATATCGAAATCCTTGTATGCTCCCTGATACTGCCAGAACTATTGATAGAGTCTTACAAAGTTTAGGCAAGGGTAGAATTTGAAGGTAACAAGAGCAGGAGGAAGGTTATGAGACTCAATGGAAGCCAGGAAATTAAATCAGCGAATATCATCAAATGTGTAGAATTTTCTCTTTTTCTCTTGTGATTTCTAGTTTCATTCTCATTAATTATAGAATCACTTTTGATTTTCATTTGGGAAGGTCAAGGAAAATCATTGTCTGTAAATCCGGCTTCATGGTGTTTTGGTGTTGGTAAAATTCTAATAGATGAAATGAATGATTATAGGAGTAAACGCGAACTGTGGATTTAAATTGCAAATAAAAGAAATATCTCGAAGCTTTGGATGCTGTTTTATACCGTTTTGCAGAAAGGATTGAAACTGTAAGAAAATTGAGAAAGGAAATCGAAAATTGATGGGTGCTCCATTATTTTGGTGGAATGTCTCCTGCCTATGGGACGAGAAACGTAAATTAACGTTGACTTGGAGTGGCTGTTTTTCTGCTTTAGAATAAATATGTCGTGGTGAACTTCAGTTTCAGCTGAAGTCAATCAGTAGAAGAGCTCATTTATTAAGCCATCGTATATTATAGTCCTGTGATCAAGGTGAAAATGAAAAACTTGATTTATTCATCTTATAGCTACGATGAAAACGGTCGTCTTTTACTTGAAAAATAGCGCAATTGACTTTAGAATAGTCCATACAATATTGTGAGATGACATTGAAGTGGATCTTGAAAGAACTTTATCTAATTTTCAATTGACGAAGGTTTTGATAACGAAAGAGGCTTAAATGACAGTGATAAGGAGGATTCGACCACGGTGATATGGCTAAGTAACAAGGAGGAAATGTGTAGCGATGCTGATTCAGATGAACGAAGTGACTGCCAAAATGAACGCAATGAAAAGGAACGACGTTAGGAAACTCCAAGTGACTGCACCAGATTCATTCCTTTCTTAATAGTTGAGTTCTGGGGTAATTAGAAACTGTGGAATATAATACAATGGTAAAATGAGTAATCACTTTGAATAATGTTTTGATGTCCCGCTACGGAAACAAATAGATATCACGTCCAATGTATAAGGAATGGAGAAGCCAGGAGCTAAGGATTGGTAGAAGTCCACAAATATTAAAGAACAGTATTGTTTGCATCTTAATGAATTCAAATGTCATTAGTTTATAATAGGAACATATAAGACTATTGGAGTACTTATCCATGAATCAAACTATAAATATTTGAAAATGCTCTGCCATGAGGTATTTGAATATTTTGCGAATGCTACATTTTGCAGACAGAGACGAAGATGGTGAAAGTAACCGTATCTTCTCAGTTAAACCACTGATTACTTACCTACCATTTTCTAAGCCACTGAAAAAAAAAAATTCCTACTTTAAAAAAAAAAAAATCCTGCAGTGACCTCTAATCCTATTTAGAGTAAGATTACTTCTCAAAATATATATACCTTCGAAACGAGTTAGATTTACTATGAAAGTTTTTGAGAAACTGGCATAATTCAAGAAATTTTTCTCAAAATTGTTGTCAAATGAACAAATAAAGACTAGTGCAAAGTTCAGCGTTTCCGTAAATGTTATAAAGAAGCTAATGTATGAATATTCAAGTAAGGGATATTTCTTTCTACAAACAGTTAGTATACACACGCATACATAGATACATAGGTATAATGTAAACACAAATATATATATACATATGCATATATATATATATATATATATGTATATATATATATATATATATATATATATATATATATATATATATATATATATATATATATATATATATTATTACGGCTAGCGAATTATGGAACCTCCCGAGCTCCCAAACTCACCTGCGTTACATTACGTAACTCTGATATATAGGGGAAATACTCCCAGCTCTGAGAATATTACACAACTCCCAGACTGTAATAATCAGTAGACAAATGTTTTCTCATATCCAATAGTTTCATCGCGTCCTGAAACAATTTTGATGTGAAATTTGTTCTTCAGTTAACAATTCTGAGCGATTTCCGGAATAGCAAACTTTATTAAAAAGTCGTAACTTTTCGGCGATTACTTTGGCACTGATCTTCCTGACGGTTATTGTTTCTGGGTATCTCGTCACTGAACACATCAAGGTTAACATATAGTCGTGACCTTTCTTCGTTTTCGGTAATGGTCCCACAATGTCAATCATCACCTAGCTGAAGGGTTCTCTTCGTACTTCAATCAGGTGTCAGGGAGCTTTCGTGATGTACTCATTAGGTTTTCCAGCCATCTGGCAAACGTGACATGCACGGTAAAACTAGCCGACATCCTTATGCATGCCAGGCCAGAAAAAGTGTCTCATAATCTTTTGTGTCATATTTCT
>NC_090744.1:90744512-90759512 GCF_036898095.1 Palaemon carinicauda
CACAAAGACAAGAGCTTGTGACCGGTCGGGAATCGAACCCTGGTCCGGCAAACTTGTATAGACAGTGACTACCACTTGGCCACGAAGAAAGATAAAAGTCAATGATAATTCTTCTGTACTTATACCTGTTGAATTCAGGTGTTTTGTACAGTACTTAGAATTGAAATCAACCCATCTTTACCATCGTAGCTAATTGGTAGTTTGTTACTTGACATTCGATTAATGATAAATTTTGCACATCTAGACGTGTTTTTCATATTCAAATAAGCCATATATTTTTGATACATTGATGTCTAGATACTCTTAACGACCTCAGGATCAGAGTCCCAGGCGAAATCACACAAAGACAAGAGTTTGTGACCGGCCCGTCTAAATGTGCAAAATTTATCATTAATCGAATGCCAATTAACGAACTACCAATTAGCTACGATGGTGAAAATGGGTTGATTTCAATTCTAAGTGCAAAACACCTGAATTCGACAAGTATAAGTACAGAAGAATTATCATTGACTTTTATCTTTCTTCGTGGCCAAGTAGTAGTCACTGTCTATACAAGTTTGCCGGACCAGGGTTCGATTCCCTGCCGGTCACAAGCTCTGGTTTTTGTGTGATTTCGCCTGGGACTCTGATCCCGAGGTTGTTAAGAGAATCCATACATACCTAAGCAGGCAAGAAAATAATTTATTTAGATAGGGAAGAAAAAAGACAATGCTAGGTTTATATATAAAGGGCCATGTGTGTAACTCAGTGAGGAACCTCAAACATGTGATACTACCAGGTCGGTAGTGACTGGTAAGTTTACCAAAAGGCATATGGACATCCTAGGTCCATTTCACCTCACGGAAAGGTACTTTAAATATGTGTGCCAGTCTGTAGATGCATTTCACACGCTTCACAGACACACACATACACTTACACAATGGTGGATAAAACTTTAATTTCGGTTATGAAGTCCTTGTGTTCCTTTGCTGCGAGGTTCAGCTGTCTACGTACATTTTGTGATAATGGACGGGAGTTTGTGAAAGAAGTGTGTAGAGGGGGTGACCAAGATCATGGGAATAGATAATTCTATGATTGCCTCTAATCGACTATCAGTCATCAGCCATTATTCAGTTGGGGATAGTCAGAATCAGTGAGTGGAAATGTTGCCTGCATGGAGGTTGCCCTAAACGCAGCCTTTGATAGCTATACCAGAGATTTCGACTTCGGACAGGACCCCTTACTGCCAAATACTGTTGTCTTGGTTCTTCACACTTTGCCATTATACATTATAGAACAATATTAGGTAATTATGTATAATTTGACCGGGAGAGTGTTTCATACCACCATAGGTTTTTGTTGAGAGCTAATGAGAAGTATCAAGAAAGATATGAAAGCGTTTCTGCACGAGGACATCTGACATACAATAGGGGAGAGAATTTATCTTAAAAGGCTGCCTACAGCTGAAGAAACGTGAATCCACCTTCACTGACATGGCGGTCATCCAGCAAATACCACCTTTTGTATATGTGCCCAGTTCAAAAAGATAACTTGATATGGCGCTTAAATAAGCCAGTACTCCCTTACTTTGGGTTACCTGGCTACGTCGGAGAGGTAAGTGAAGATGAGTTCCAGCCGTGTTTATTTGCCGCACAAGAATGCGCATATTGTATGTGCAGGGGCCTTGATAAAGAGCTTATCCACCACAAGGTGTTTGAAAAGGTCATATGACTAGGTTTATTTACTTTTATCCCATTCTAAGTTTATTGAGAAAAGATGTAATCAATTTTGTTTTTATTTTTCTGTTCCAAGCATACCATGAGTATGTCTACAAGGGGCATTCATTAAAGATTTCCTCAGACCCACTTCCAACAGACAAAACTTGGAACGATTATTAGTCTTTCTCTCCACACAGGTTATGCATTTTTCCCATCGTTTTATACAACTCTGGAGACCGACCTTGTTTGTAAAAGTTGGTAGATTGAGCCTTAAACTATAACTCTACCTTTGAAATCAGTGTCTCATCATCTGGAAAACGTGTTCCCGCCAAAAGTGACTTATGGTTGGAAAAAGATAAGAGTTATATGATGCCAGGTCAGGAGAATAAAGGGGGTGCAGAAGAATTTCATAGCGATAAGAGTACGCTTCTTTCTGGGGGATATGCAAGTTGTAAATTGGAGCATTGTTTTGCAGGAGTCGGACTCCTTTGGTCAGAGCATTGCACCTTTTGATTTTGATGGATTCTTGCAATTTACGCAATAGTGACACATAGCAAATCCCAGTAATTGTGGTACCCTTGATCAGGAACTCCGTCATCTCTACTCTGTGTTGGCCCAAAAGTTGGTAAGCATGACCTTTCCTGCAGAGGGTTGCATTCTTACCTTCTTTGTGGGAGGTGAGTCAAAGTTCCTCCACTGCATAGACTGGACTTTAATCTTAGGATTATAGTGATGGACCCTTGTTTCATACTGTGTGATAAGTCTGTCAAAAAACGCTTCCCGATTTTTCTGATGTATCCAAAACACCCTTTGAGTAATCTACTCGTTCCTACTTCTGAAAAGGAGTAAGGAACCTAGGAGTCCACCTTGGAGCCACTTTATGCATGTGCAAATACTGTAGCCTTTGTTCTTAGCCTGCTGGAAGCGCTGTAAATGTTGTGGATGGGATTTGGGGAAAAACTGCCATTGATTTGAGCCTTCTAGATGTGACGTAAACTTTGTAGACGCTGTGCAGTGAAAGTTCTCCTAGCATTGGAACCCTCCTGGAAAGTTTTCCTGGCACTGATGCCCTCCTGGAAAGTTCTCCTGGCACTAGGACCCTCCTGGAAAGTTCTCCCAGCATTGACGCCCTCCTGTAAAGTTCTCCGGCCACTGGCGCCCTCCTGGAATCTCCTGGCACTGACGCCCTCCTGGAAAGTTCTCCTGGCACTGGGACCCTCCTGGAAAGTTCTCCTGGCATTGAAGCCCTTCTGGAAAGTTCTCCTGGCACTGGCACCCTCCTGGAAAGTTCTCCTGGCATTGAAGCCATCCTGGAGAGTTCTCCTGGCAATGACACCCTCCTGGAAAGTTCTCCTGGGATTGAAGCCCTCCTGGAAAGTTCTCCTTTCACTGGCGTTCCCCTGGAAAGTTCTTCTGGCACTGGCACCCTTCTGGAATGTTTTCCTGGCACTAGCGCCCTCCTGGAAAGTTCTCCTGGCACTACACTCATCTGCACAATTTGGGCTAACTGATAAATAGTTATACGGCGGTCATCCAAAATGCAGTCTCTACTTCAGGGATTGTCTCTTCCTCAATGGAAAATGGGGGCGTCTAGGAATGGGCACTGTTTCAACACATGTACGGCCACACTTGAACTAGTGATGCCAGTGTTTTATAACATCATATGATGGGGCAGCATTTCCATAAGTTTGATTCATTTTTGTTTATATTTGCATGTATGTGTGTATGAATATATAGCCAAATAAAAAAAAGATTATCGAGCAAAAAATGCAGCAATAAAAATAAAAGGCAAAATTACATTTGGAAAGTATTTGAATTTTTTTGCGGAAGGTCTTACATGTAAAAGTAAACACGGATAACATTGCCATGTTTATTGTATTTCAAGAAGTGTGGCTTCTTTCCTTATAAAAAGAAAATTATTTACTAGAAAACAGAACTAGTTTTATTTACGTAGCATTGGACATATTAATGATAGTCAGACATGATAAAATGTAGCCCAAGCTAATGTACCTTATTAAGGGTTGAGAGAATTATATTCCTGATTGAGTTAGATTTCTACCACCCTGAATCAATCATCCTAACCTAAATTTCCTTATCAATTCTAGCAGACTTATTATGATGTGAAACTCCTCAGGACATTTTCATTCAACAATGCCCTGATGAACGATTTCACCCATAAATTGGAATGTAACAAAAATTTAATATTTTTGTATATCATATATTTTATGAATCTTCAAGATATGAGGAAAATCTATTGTACCTGAGCATTATTTCATAATTATTTTAGTTTTCAAGAAAGTACACGTTGAAATTTATAAATGTCACTGGAATCACCAGTTTTCAGATTTTAGTACTCAAAAAAAAAAAAAAACATGGTACTGTTAGGTAAATATGCATTGAAACAAAATCCTTCTTATATTTTCTTAGAAACATTTTGAAGTAAATGCCATTTGTCTAGATTCAATAGAAGAGGAGCTTGTAACAGGCTGCTACTAGGTCTGAATAGAAAGAAGGGCTGGAAATAACTTTTTTTATCACTACATATAACAAGCTTATATAAATCTGTTGAGGATAACAATGATATAGAATAAACTTGAACAATATGACACATGCAATGGCAGGCTTAAACATGTTTTCCTATTATCAGTATGTGAGAGAGAGAGAGAGAGAGAGAGAGAGAGAGAGAGAGAGAACAATTGCATTACAATGTATGAGCGTGTATGAAATACACGTGCATTACATGGCTCCCCTCCTAAAATCCTAAAATAGACACATATGTGAAATAGGGCATTCTGGCGTAGAGAGGCGAATTATCGGCGGATCATCTTGCAGGTGAGCACGATCAATGGAGAAATAATCTTCTTTGCCACTAACGTTAATTAAGAAAGCCTTCCATTTATGATGGCTAATAAGGAAAGGATCCATGTAAGGGGTCAGTGACAGTACTCAGGTAACGGTGTCTTTGTGATGCGGGTAGGGGGCCTACTACATCAAAAAGAATGTAGGCAAAATGATACTGAGGTTGAGAAAAGGTGCCTACTTATGAATCTGGATGTTGATGTACTTTTGAAGTTTGGCATGAAATAAAAGGGGCAGACCAAATCCACGAGTGAAGCCTACCAGTACTGACATCACAGACGAGGGTTGCATTGAAGTTGTTGAGGGTGCCTTCTTCCCAACGGGGATATATGCAGGATTCCCTGCAGGATTAATACTCTGTATATTTTCGATGAGCTTATGCCAAGACGTTGTAATCTAATCAAGGTGAATGGTGGCCAATATGTTTCTTGACAAGGCTTTTCCAGCATGATTCATTTTACCAGGGAGGTGTTGAAAGGCACAGTTTATTCAGCCAAGGCGGAGAGATGTCGGCATTGACGGGTGGACCAGGCGTCAGACTGTCGAATGATGAGGAGCGTAACCTATAAGAATTGGTGAAAGGGATAGACACCCAAATGCGCTGTCGGCAATTCGTGGTCGAAGGTAGAGTAGTAAGATTTCACCTTGGATAGTTTTCTACTGAAGAAGGCCAATGGGCGTAGTAAGCCATTGACCAATTGCTCAAAGAATGGAACAGTAGCGACTTTACTGTCATCAGGGGAGAGAAGAACAGAGGCAATGTGGCACGGGGAAAGTTAGACCAGCAGCAATAGATAGGGCATTCTTTGCAATGCAGATGGCTGGTTCCTGGAGGGGACCCTGCTTCAGGTTTCTTTGCTTGCCTTTGACAGAGGTGTATAGGGGGGTAAGAGTGGTGGCGATGGCTGTCAAGAAGCAGTGATAATAGTTTATCATATACAAAAATTATTATTACTAGCCAAGCTGCAACCCAAGTTGGAAAAGCAAGATGCTATAATCCCAAGGGCTCCAATAGGGAAAAATAGCTCAGTGAGAAAAGGAAATAAGGAAAAATAAATGATGAAAATAAAATAACAATAAATCACTCTAAAAAAAAGTAACAACGTCAAAACAGATATGTCCTATATAAACTATTAACATCGTCAAAAACAGATATGTCATATATAAACTATAAAAAGACTCATGTCAGCCTGGTCAACATGAAAACATTTGCTCTAACTTTGAACTTTTGAAGTTCTACTGATTCGACTACCTGATTAGGAAGATCATTCCGCAACTTGGTAACAGCTGGAATAAAACTTCTAGAATACTGTGTAGTATTGAGCCTCATGATAGAGAAGGCCTGGCTATTAGAATTAACTGCCTCCTAGTATTACGAACAGGATAGAATTGTCCAGGGAGATCTGAATGTAAAGGATGGTCAGAATTATGAAAAATCTTATGCTACATGCATAATGAACTAATTGAACGACAGTGCCAAAGATTAATATCTAGATCAGTAATAAGAAATTTAATAGACCGTAAGTTTCTGTCCAACAAATTAAGATGAGAATCAGCAGCTGAACACCAGACAGGAAAACTATACTCAAAACAAGGTAGAATGAAAGAATTAAAACACTTCTTCAGAATAGATTGATCACCAAAAATCTTGTAAGAATTTCTCAATAAGCCAATTTTTTGTGCAATTGAAGAAGACACACCCCTAATGTGTTTCTCAAAAGTAAATTTGCTGTCGAGAATCACACCAAAAATTTTAAAAGAGTCATACAAATTTAAAGAAACATTATCAATACTGGGATCCGGATGTTGAGGAGCAACCGTCCTTGACCTACTTACAATCATACTTTGAGTTTTGTTAGTATTCAACTTCATACCCCATAATTTGCACCATGCACTAATTTTAGCTAAATCTTCTTCCAATGCTTCACGGCTGAGGGCGAGGAGAAGTTCTGAAGAGCTGATACCTTCTCAGGAAAGGGGGGACGCCTTCAGGAGTGATGAGCTGCCCCGTGAATGATATTTCATTGGAGCCAAAGGTACACTTGTCACACAAGACTACAAGGCTTTTCTGTTATAAACAGTAAAAACTGTGTAGATGATGGAGGCGTTCCTATTTCAAGGAAGAGAACACAAGAATGTCATCCAAATAATATGCCATCCATAAGGCGTTGAAAAGTGGTCCCCCCATTATGAAGGTCAAAACAGAAGTATATGATTGTGTATGAACCGAAGGAGTTAATGATGGCAGTCTAGGGGATGTCTTTTGGGTTTATAGACACCTGATGATACCCCTTAAGGAGGTCGACAGTGAAGAACACCTTCACTTTGTGCAAGTAGGAGGTAACGTTGGCAATGTTGGGGAGGGGGTCGTAATCAGGTTCTCTCCACATGTTCAGCTGCCTACAATCTCCACAAGAGCTCAGGAGCCATCCTTTTTCAGGACGATATGTAGGGGAGATGACCATTGGCTTGAAATCTTTTGTCAAAGGCCTATATCAGTGAACATTCATTTACCACCTGCCAAAAAAACCGGGGCTAGACATCTGAGTCTGGAAAACACAGGGGATCCCATTGTCTTAATATATTGATAGATATATTGATAAATATATTAGTGCAGTCCTCGTCGGAACACTTCCAGGCACTACATGAGGAAGTGGGCGTAGGCATCCATGGGTGCGCTGATGTGGAGTGCAAGGTTGGAAGGGGCAGGTCGAAGAGCTGTCTACGAGTATGATTTTGCATTGACCAAATTTCGATGTGCCCAATCAACCAGGAGTGAAAAATGGGAGAGTAAATCCGCACCGATTATTGGGAAGGTTACAACATCAACGTGAAACTTCCAATGGCATGTGGCATTCCCAAATGGGGTTATGGATCTCAGATCTGTTGTCAGCTACCAGTCGGACATCAGTAGGGTCTGAATGACTACATCATGTCCTGGAAAGTGATATTGATAGAAGGGAATGGCAAGCACCAGTGTCTAACAAAAACCTCACATCAGTACCTGCATCATGTACAAAGAAAAGATTAATGACAGGGGAGGCCACCACCACAAGTGATGGCCCACTCACAAGTTTTTTGGCCATTGACATCTGTCCTCACATTTCTTCACAGCAGCCACGAATCGGGAGTTGTAATAGCATAACTGCTGTTGATTGTCATCAGTAAGTGGCTGTAGAGGTTGTTGGTTGAGGTGTGAGAGAGGAGAGGTATATGTGGGTGGTAGGAGGCTTTGTCGCAGCTCCATTATGTCACAGGGCAGGAATCTGTGTCCTACTGCATTCATGCAGGCTCAGGTCGATGTTGAATGATTGTCCTCTTCGTCAGGAGGGGATGTGTTGATGGAGGTCTTGAAGGGGGTGAAGTGGCTGTCAATAAGGATGTCAACTTTGGTCATCAGGTCCTTCATGGAAAAGATATCGACATCTGGGATGGCGGCCTGTACAGATTTGGGTAGGTGTACCCAAAGGGCATGAAGTACGGTTACTTCCCAAGGAGAGCCATCTGTGGCAGGTTGCAAACGATTGATATTGGTAATTTCTCTGAGGGCGAGCGAAGCCTTTTGGTCCTCAAGCAGTTGTTGAGTGAATAAAAATGCATGGCTATACAGGTGGCTGGTGACGGGGAGCACTGTTTTAGGAGGTATGGTTTGAGGGGTTATAACCTATTGGTCACAAAGCCATTCTCAGAATTTTAGGAAAGTGTCCATGAGGATTGCCACTGAGACATAGTCTGCTTTGAAGCTTGAGCGAGTCATGCCCTTTATGCGAAACTGAACTTTGGCATGCTGAAACAGTCAAATGCTGGTGAAGGGCAGCAGTTTCAATGATATGGCATGGATAGAAAATAATGGTTCGGTGGGCAACATCGGCAAAGAGAAAGTTACAGAGGTGAGCGGGAAGGTGGTGGGAAGCTAATCACTCCTTGGTCACCAATGTAGCAGGCTGCAACTAGTTCTTAACAGAAAAACAGGCTTGGCATGACTCCTTCATTAATACGACATAATAAGCTTATATACAAATGGTTGAGGATAATAACAACAAAAAAACTTTAATAATGTGAAACATAGAGTGGCAAGCTTACGCAGGTTTTTTTTTTATTATCAGCGCAGGATAGAGCAAGAGAGAGAGAAGGAACGAGAGAAAAAGTGCAATCACATTTTAATGTATGAGCATGTTTGAAATACATATACATTACAAGCTATAGACAATGGAATTTGGCTATGATGATGTTATTAAAGAGACACCAACCATTGAGATTTTGTAAGAATCAGTGTGATTCAGTGTGAGTTTATGTATGTAAATATATTAAAGCATATACTCACTAAATTTCATTTTTATAATAGTTTGATGATCTTTGAAATATTCAAACATTTTAAATTTTTTCATTTGCTTTTTCCTTTTTAAAACATTTAAAACATTCTTGTCACATTACCTTTCTGGTGTTCCAATGATGTATTTTCATGTCAAAATAATCATTCTCCTTGGTGATCTGATGAGGCTTTTAGACCATCATCCAATACTTATTTTGTGAAAAAGCTATGCATAAATAGGCCTGTCAGTATACGAAAACAAGATTCATCATGCACATAGGGAAATGATTGATCTATAATACAGGCCTAACAGAAAACAAATAGTTCCTACACATGCGCAGTAGGCCTCCTCCTCTCAATTACTTCATCTCTGCATTCTCCCAGTTTGTAACTTTTTTGTATTTTTTTATGCATCATGTTTTGCAGGTTTTTGCATATTGGTGCATTTTCAGATACAAGTAATAAGGCTGAGATGCGACACGACAACAATGATCCTCTTGTGTAAGTTTATATGGTTTTAGAATAATTCTGATCATGGTTCATGAATGTGTACACTCCTACGCAGGATCTATTTATCGAGGAAGGGTTACTTTCGTGGAAGGGAAGGCTCAGAGATAAAGTTTATAACCCCTCCAATTACAAAAAAATATGTCATCAAGATGTACATCATCACTGAAGTGGGAATTGGATATGTGTCTTATTTTTAGGTGTACAGCGGGGTGTCCACTAAAACCAGTGAGACTGTCTTCTCTCTCATGTGTAATCTCCTGGAGAAGGGTTATCGCCTCTACATGGATAATGACTATAACTTGGTCTCCCTTTTCCAGGAATTGTACGATAATGGCGTGCATACATGCTGCACTCTTCTGCTCTCCAGAGGTGGTCATAAGGCACTGGAATACCTTGCATCATTCCCCATTACACCATATACATCCAGAGGCGAGACAGCACTTGTGTGATTATTTGGAAGGACATTACCCATGTGAAACTAATAATCAACATTCATAACACCAAGGTTGAGCATCATGAACGTTGATGTACACACACCCATGAAAGGCTGAAGTTGCATCGCCCAATGGACAACATTTTCATGGGTGATGTTGATCATTTCGCCCAAATGATCAGGTACAGCAAATAGATGAAGTTTGTATCCTACTTGTTCCAGATGGTATTCTTCAGTGCCTTCTCCATGTACCGGAAGTACACCAAGGAGAGGAAGAAGGAGAGTTTCAAAGCCTTAAAGCTCTATTTTGCAGAGGTCCTCTTGGAGTTCATCAATAAGTGGTACTGCGAGGTTGAATGTGTCATCTATGAAAACCAAGTTGATGCGCCTACCTCTCTGTTGGCAAACACCTGCAAAAGCAGGCTTAACTCTCCAACGAAAAGGCAGAAGAGGAAAGAGCAACATCAGTTAAGAACTTCCCCCATAAGACATCCTCGTATCATAGAGCCTACTGTGAGATATCACACTCAGTCCAACTGTTCAGCTTGTAACATACACCTATGCAAAATGTTTGCTTCGGTATCTACTACGCACCTCAGTAGCAGGTGATCATCTCCTCCCTTTTTGCCACCTAGCAAGTAGGTGTACTAGCTTTTTCACCTATCCACCAGTGTCCTTGGGACCTGCAACATTGTGACAAGTAGCAACCAAAGCGTCCCAATACAGTACAAGATAAGCAATTGCCTGGCTATATATATATATATATATATATATATATATATATATATATATATATATATACACACACACATATATATATATATGTGTATATATGTATATACAGTATAAATATATATATATATATATATATATATATATATATATATATATACATATATATATATATATATATATATATACTTCCAGTAATTTTTATGTATAATTGTGTGTATTGTTGTGTATACCTCCTCTATATAGTAAAGAGAAAGTGTATGGCTTATACAGTATACAGTAATTCCTTGGCATAAGAGTGCCTCAACATACGAGCATTTTGAGATATGAGCAAGCCCCCGTGCACATTTTTGTATTGAGATACGAGCAAGAACTAGAGATACGAGCACGTTTACAGATGCTGACACTAGGTGGCCGAGCATTTGGAAGCTCTGGAGGGCCGCATCAGTTGTTCATTTTGCATGCTCTCTGACTGTTGTACACATCTCCGAGCATTGCCCTTGTTGTTTGCTCTATTTACGTAATTTTAACGTATACTTGTAGGCATTTATCTTAATAATTAATGGGTACAAATGAAGCGAGTGGAAAGTGAGAAGAAAGAGTGGTCATGCTTCAGCTCTTTTCAGTGACACTTGCCAAACTAATTTCCCCAACATTTTGAAAGGGAAACAGTAACAAAGCTCCTGGCATAGGTACTTTTCTAAAAGGCCTACAGCAAGTGAAAGTGTAAGTGAGGTAAAAAAGAGCTAAGTGAATAGCAGTAAAAAAATATAAATAAAAAATTACAAAATAAGATATGAATAACTTGTTTTTTAATTCTTTAGGCTAAGTTCAGTCAAGTTGATTTTAAGTTTAAGTGTTACGATACATAGTGTAATGACCAGTGTAAATACCATACCTGTACAGTCCAATTCTCTCTTTCCTTTCCTCCTCCCTCCTCCTCCGCACTTAGCGTATAGTCTGTCTCGAAGGTAAGAACTCCATAATAAAGCCACATTTTATTGCAGATCACAGTACAGCAATCATTTATGTCACCTTGTGAGTGTATGTAAGGTATTTTAGCAATTAAAAACATGTAATTCCATTGTTATGTAATTGCTTTGGGTGTTTTTAAGAGGGCTGGAATGGATTAACTGTTTTTTTTTCCAGTTATTGTATATGGGAAAAATTTATTTGGGTTACTAGTAAATTGACCTACGAGGTTAGTCCTGGAACTCAATAGGCTCATATGTCAAGGTATTACTATATATATATATATATATATATATATATATATATATATATATATATATATATATATATATATATATATATATATATATATATATATATATAAACACATACTGTATATATTTCTTTCTAGTGACAGAGAAGCATTGCCAAGTGTATGACTATTAGAGGGAGGGGATGGGAAGGGTTAAATCTGTGTGTGAGTACATATCAATCAAAATATCTGGCTGTCATTTTTGACGGGCGACACATACTAGTGCAGTACTATATAAGAATAATTGTTTTATCTATGTTATAAATGTTTCATATTGTACTTACCGTGTGTGTCACACGATCGTACATAGTTCATTTTGTGTATATATTATGCTTGTATCTTCGCTCTTCCTTCGTACTAAAAAGAACCTGAATAAACATGTCTGTTTTTCTCGCCGGTAATGGTGTCAATTATGAACATGAAATTTCCTGTTGCCTTTAGCTTTTGTATATAAAGGAGAGTGTTCTATAATAAACTCACTCAGTTGCTTTCATCCTGTCTTTGGGTCACAACCTTCTCTCGGCCCATTACATTGGTGACCCCGGGAAGTCGACTCGCTCCTCCCGCCTTCCACCCCCCTCCCCCCCATCGCTGGTACTATGGCGGACTCTACAGAAGTTGCCGCTGCGGCTGCCCCATTGAAACTCTCATCATTCGCCAGCGAAGAGGTGTTTGCTTGGTTTCAGCGTGCAGAACTCCAGTTTCGCATCAAGGGCATGACTCGCTCAACCACCAAAGCAGATTATGTTCTCGCGGCGATACCCGAGGACACCTTCCCAGAATTATCCGAATGGCTTTGTGAACAAGGAGATAACCCAATAGCGTATGATACCCTCAAAACATACCTTCTGCAGCAGTACTCGCCGTCGCCAGCCGCCCGTATAGCAAAGCTTTTTCAGCTCTCTCAACAACCGTTGGGGGACTAAAGGGCTTCGCTTGCCCTCAGGGAAATGACCAGTATCGCTCGCTGCAACCTGCCGTAGACGGCTCTCCTCGTGAGGTGAACCTACTTCGTGCTCTTTGCATACACCGTTTACCCAAACCTGTACGCGCTGCCATACCTGATGTAGATAGTATACCCATAAAGGACTTGACGACCAAAGCCGACGCCCTTATGGACAGCCACTTCAAGACCTCCATCAACGCCTCCACCCCTGATGAAGAGGACACCTATTCAACATCAACCGAAGCTGACGTGAATGCCGTAGGACATACACGCTTACCCCGTCACGTGCCGAAGCGGCAACAAATCCACCCACCACCCACCACTCGCTCGTGCCCCAACCAACGACTTCTACAGCCACTTACTACCTCCCATCCACCGTAGTTTTGCTACTACCACTTCAGATTCGGGGCAACCGCGAAGAAATGTGCCAAGGATTGTCAGTGGCCTAAAAACATGTAAGTAGGCTATCGCTCGTGGCGGTGGCCTCCCATGTTTCTAATCTTTTCTTTTTACATGATGCAAGAATTGGCGTGCGATTTTTGGTAGACACGGGTGCTTGTCGTTCTCTTTTGCCAAGGGAACTATTCAGGACACAACGTAGTCTGTCTACGTCTGCCGATATCCGCCTGGTAGCTACCAACGGATCTGCGATACCCACCTACGGTTACAAGAACCTCACACTAGCGTTCGGAAACGGTTTCTCGTTGCTGACGTCAAATTGCCAATCCTCGGTGCGGATTTCCTCTCTCATTTCCACCTTCTGGTCGATGTCGCCCACCGACGATGTGTCAACGCAGACTCGTACTTGTCGACAGCTCTTCAACGGCCCCCCTCCATCCTCGCTCTCCACATCAGCGCACCCACGGATGCCTATGCCCACCTCCTCACATCGTACCCGGAAGTTTTCCTTCCAGAACTTCGCCAAACGCCCACGGCTCCTGCCAAGCACGGTATTTATCACCATATCAACACAACGGGACCCCTAGTCTTCGCAAAATTCAGATGTGTGGCACTGGAACGATTGGCAGCCGCCAAACAGACATTCGCCGAAATGGAGGAAATGGGCCCTTGCCAAAAGGCCTCCAGCCCATGGTCGTCACCAGTACACATCGTTCTGAAGAAAGACAGCTCCATCCATCCATGCAGGGATTACGGGCGCCTGAACATGCGAAAAGAACCGGAATACTACCCCCTTCCAAACATCGCCGACGTGATCTCCTACCTGCACAAAGCGACGGTTTTCTCTACGCTCGACCTCCTTAGGGGTTATTATCAGGTGCCTATGAACCCAGAAGACATCCCCAAGACCACCATCACCACTCCGTTTGGTACATACACCTTCAATTACTCCTGTTTAGGCCTTCGTAATGCTGGGGCCACGTTTCAACGTCTCATGGATGGCATCTTAGATGACCTCCCCTTCTGTGTATGTTATGTGGACGACATACTTATGTTCTCCTCAAAAGAGGAACACCTCCGTCACCTGCGCATCATGCTCGACCGCCTGCAACAAAACGGCCTTGTAGTCCGGTACGACAAGTGTACCTTTGGCGCCAACGAAGTGTCGTTCTTAGGGTACCGCATCACTCCTGGAGGAGTCCATCCCCTCCCTGAGAAGGTAGCAGCCGTTCAGGACTTCCCCGCGCCCTCGACCGTCAAAGCTCTGCAGGAATTCTTGGGCATGATCAACTATTATCACTGTTTTCTCCCAGCCATTGCCGCCACTCTTGCTCCCCTCTACGCCTCCCTCAAGGGCAAGCCAAAGGACCTGAAGTGGGGTCCCCTTCAAAGAGAGGCCTTCTGCAATGCAAAGAAGGCCCTATCAATCGCTGCGGCTCTCACTTTTCCTATCCCATATGCCCTCTCCTCTCCACCGATGCCAGCGACGTCGCTATTAGTGCAGTACTCGAGCAGGTGGTCAATGGCTGGCCCCGCCCATTGGCCTTCTTCAGCAGAAAACTGTCCAAGGTAGAATCGGGTTATTGTACCTTCGATCGCGAATTGCTGGCGGTGCACTTGGCTGTCCGCCACTTTAGCCATTTCTTAGAAGGTACGCCCTTCGTCATTCGCACAGACCACATGCCTCTGGTGCACGCCTTCACTCGACATTCTGACGCCCCGTCAATGCCGACATCTCTCCGCCGTGGCTGAATACAATTGCACCCTTCAATACGTCCCTGGGAAAATGAATCCCGTTGCCGATGCCCTGTCAAGAAACACGTTGGCTGCCGTTCAACTGGGATTGGA
>NC_090744.1:90764512-90769512 GCF_036898095.1 Palaemon carinicauda
TGTGATAAAGATATGAATTTTTCAAGAATTACCATTAAATTAGATAGATCTATAAGTACGATATTTTTGCATATAAAATGTAAAACTATCTAAATATATGACAGTGATGACTTTATTAATTACATTGACATGTGTAAAAGATTGCTAATTTATCTCATGTGTGTAGCAAATGTTACCAAAGCTTTTTCTGAATGCCGTTAGGATCTATTCTAATTGTACCGTACTAAAAAGAAGAAACGTTCTATGACATTTTGTCTTTAATATAAAAAGAGAAGGGTAGTTAAACAAGAACTGAACGCAGTCTAAAACTAGTGACAATAACAATTGTATCTCTCACTCCTCTCTATCGCTCTCTTTGTAGGTCCGAATCGAAAACCTCCTCAGCCATGCTTCAGAGAATGCTGCTCTTAGCGGCCTTTACTGCCTTTACTTCGGCGCTTCCTCCGCTTGAACGTAAGTAAACAAAGAGCTTCATAAAATATTTTTTTTTCTCTGTTCTGATCTATGCAATTGATTACTGTTGCTTATTATACACAATTAGTTTATCCTATCAACTCGTTTCTTCCAGCGTCGCCACTGTGTTCGGTAGCTATAGACGAACTGCAAAGGGCGTGGGAAAACATATTTCCTCGATTCTCCGCTTTCAAACATAATCTCGACGACCAAAGGTTAGATATGAACAACAAAATGATACGCAAATATCATTTTTGTTAACTTTATAGAGAGAGATATTACATAAGAAGATGTTTTCACACTTTATATACTATATGATATTTTCTTTCAAGTGACTTTCTTTATTTTCAGCTTTCCCTTCGACTTTGCCGAGATGGTATCTCATGGCTTTCACAATGTTGAGTGCTTCCATAACCTTGACAACCAGACGGTAGGAATAATTCGTCAAATATTTTCACTGAGTTAACTATTCAGATGTTATTTTTGAAGGAAGTTCAGCATTAGACGAATCATTCCAAGAGCTGTATTTGATCATATTCTTCCTTTCTTCTACTTGAAGAAACAATTCCTCTGCCCGCCTCTTCCCCCATCATCTTTTTGTACCTCTTCCCAATTACATATATCCTCTGAGGCTTCTAATTTCGTTCTCTGTGTCTATGAATATTTCCTGATCCCCGCAGGTACAGCTGACTCTCGTAGGAACGAATGGTATCCCCGCCGACCCTTCCAATGACGGCGCACTTGTAAAAGGAATTGAATCTTCAAAATCAGCATCTATGTGAGTCTCTTAAAAATTGATTTTACTCATACATCACATATCACTTCTTTTAGATTTTAAACTTTAATTTATATGAAAATTACTCTAATGTCGATAACTATGGTTTTTTTTTTTTTTTTTTTTTTTTTTTTTTTTTTTTTTTTTTTTTTTTTTTTTTAATATTGAACCTAATTTATATGAAAATCACTCCAATGTTGATAACCATGTTTTATTTTTATTTTCTTTTTTTTTTTTTCTATTTTTTTTTTAGATATTGAACTTTAATATATATGAAAATTACTTCAATGTCGATAACCATGTTTTTTTTTTTTTTTTTTTTTTTTTTTTTTTTTTTTTTTTTTACTGGCAGATTGCAGGGATATGACTATGTCATTGACTTGAATACCCACTACGATCTCTACACGCCGAATTCCTACTCTTTCTGCATCACCGATATGCTTCTCAATATTATCCCAGATATTGGGGTAAGGTTGCTCCTGGTTATTTTTATTTTTTTTTTTTTTTTACACCTGTTAAGTTATCATTTGTGCGTTTTGGAAGAAGTAATTGAAGTGAAAAGAAATCCTAATTCAAACTAAACATTCTATGAGGCATTGGACAATATAGGGGCATGTTATACAGGGGATATTTTTTTTTTTTTTCTATCCAGCTAATTGTTATCTTTCCTCTTAGGGCAATTATTATATCTATGGTGAACTGCGTCGGGAGCTGAAAAAGCAAACACAAGTGTTGGAGAAAGGTGCGAAAAGTTACTTTCCTGTGTTTGCCAAAGAGTTTACCATTCTACTCAACGAGGGACTTTGTAAACCACATAACGCTTCTCCGGCTCCAACGACCGACACAACGTCGTCAACATCTTCAACGGAGGAGCCACAGGAAGGGCTGCTGGGATCTGGGTGCTGCGGGATCTCACATTCCAGCTTGTTGTTTGACTGCTGCCGGAATCAGAGCCTGAGAAACTTCGCCTATCAACCTGAAGTCCCAATGGATAGGGACTGTTGCCAGAACTTCTCCAGACGTCCATTTGTAGTTGTGTAAAGAAGAATAAGGAAATTCTTAAGGTGATGATATTAAGGATATTCAAGTCCTTAGCAATTGTTCATTAGACGTTCTTGTTGTCTTTTTCTCATTTAAATTTCTTGAGCTAAATTTACTATAAAAATTTGTTTAATTTCTGCCTCTTTTTTTATATCTTAAAACCAAACAAACACGTTTTTTTTTTCTCTTGAAGAACCAAAATACGCAATTCTAAGGAACCAAAGTACTTCCATGCGATTGTTCTTCATATCAATATTATCAAATAAAGTATCACGATTAGTGTGTTGAGGTGTTAATATGCTTATTACTCTGAATTCCTAAATAACGGGTGAAAGTTAAAGCTATCAAAAATATTGTTTTACATAAATATGTTTATAAATACTTTATTGGATAAAACTGCTTATTGCAATACAGTGCAAATTTCAATTATTTTATCTGTTACACTCTATTATTCTGTGATTTATTTTATCTTTGATTAGTACTTAACAATTGAGAAGTTAAAACACACATATACACACGCAGATACATACCTAAACACACACACACACACACATACATATATATATATATATATATATATATATATATATATATATATATATATATATATATATATATATAAGTACATTTCCCTTATCTCTATTGTCGTTAAAATGTAAGAAATCCCTTCCTTTGTTGGACATTCTAATTCCTGATGACGGAAGACTTTTAAATGAGCTCTCTGAAGCATTTTTGAAGTAAATATTTGCTCTGTGTTTTCCTCCTCTATGCTAAATACCTGGCATCTTCATTCGTCTTCATTTATTGTTGTAGCATCACTCTAAAAGTTTTACTCGTCAAGCTTAGTCTTGATTGTTACAATAGCCTCTCTTGCTCTAAATACCTCTATTTATCCGAGTGTACCCTTACCTTCCATGAATCTCAACTTCGTCATCTTGTTTAGATATATACCAGAATTCTTGACTCTTTCGTTGATCATATTATCGTTTATTTCCTTTTTAATTTCTTCTTTAGCAATCCTTTTTATTTGTCTACATTTATAAAATAGAGTTAATGTATTGGATGTCTATCTTCTTGACTAGATGTGATGCGAATTATCTCTACATTCCCCCTACAAAATAGAAAAAGTCCTTGCTCCTCTCATCTCCTTTGAAATTATCTAAATCATGGATGAATGAAAATCTCAGTAGATATTTTGCTAAAGATAGTTGTCTATTATAAAACGGAAAACATTAGCATCCGTCTCTTATCTTTGAGCTAATAATTATAAATTACTACTGGTTGCATTAAATTTTATTTCTTTTTTGTATTTATACATTGTTCTCGTCCACAATGGTTTTACAAGTATCTGGTCGTGCTTCTTCTAAGTTGTGATAACTTACTGGAAACGTCCCTACCTGGTAATCAATTGATTGGGAGTTCGAAACTCTCTCAGGTTCAATAGTTTCATGTAGTATCTGCAACACCACTATCCTTTTGAGGTATACAGGGGACTTGGAGGAGTCTATAGGTTTATCTGCTGAGTCATCATCAGACATTACCTGGACCTCCTTGGTCCTAGCTTGAGGGACAGGGGTGTTGGGCACTGATCGTATACATATTTAGTCCGTCCTCGAACATTGTCCTGTCCCTTGCCTCTGCCCTTCATGAGCAACCTATAAACCTTCAAACTCTTATCATCATTTTCATTCTAGTAAATGAATTATAACTAATATTCCACATATGATCGGCATTCTTTTTCCTTTTTCCGAAAATGCTGCATTTATTAGTAGGGTTCCATAAACTGCCTTTACATCAACAGTAAAGTTATAATAAAAGGATTCAAATTAGGATATGATGTATTCGGCTTTGTTTATTACATCCTTTATGATAATGCATACAAAATGAGAGGTTTATCCGGTGAGCAACACTTTACAGAGACTCAAGGAAAGAATTGACCCTCCCTGGATCCTCCACGCTCAGCCAGAACCTTGAACATGAACTGTTGTTGGCCCTGGCATTCCCAGGATCACAGGGAAATCCTTTATCAATTAGAAGAATTTACATACACACATTTTATTTAGAGGCGAGAAATAGTTTGAGAACATCAGTTTCACAATGAAATACACAGACTGTGTCACACACACACACACACACACACACACACACACATATATATATATATATATATATATATATATATATATATACTGACAGGACTATTTTGTAAAATGTGGCATGGTAAGGCAAAACCTGATGAAGGAGAACTAGGAGAGATTTTCAAAATGGCCAAAAAAAGAAAAGAAAAAAAAAAGATCTAACTAATTGCAATAATTACAGAGGTATCACACTTACGTAAGTTGTCATTAAAACATATAGTATGCTTATTCTTAAGAAAAAAGAGAGAAAGATAGATAGAAAGCTGAGAGATGAACAAGTAGGATTTTGATGGCATTTGGGGACTATGAAAAAGCCTTTGATAGTGTGCACCGGCCAATTTTGAGAAGAGTGTTGCGTTATTTCAGAGTTCTTCTTAAAAATGTAAATTTAATTAAGTCTGTTCATGCGCTTAGCAAGTGCAAATTTAAAGTTAATAGAGTCCTATCAAATAAATTTTCAATGAACAGTGGACTACTCCAAGGGAATGTGTTGTCACCTATGTTGTTTATCCTCCTCTTGGAATTTGTCATGCATAGAACACTTGGGGATGGCGGAGAAGGATTGTACTGGATTGGTAATAGGAAATTAGGGG
>NC_090744.1:90774512-90784512 GCF_036898095.1 Palaemon carinicauda
TGTACTGTCATGTAAAAATCTGGTCATTCTGCAGTCTCGAGATGAAGAGTAGGTACTTTGAAGGCCCTGCAATGAATTGCAGTATTATTCCATGTGCTATATGATCATAATCCTTTCCAGTAATCGTATTCCGAAGCTGATTGAAAGTGTCGAACTCTGAGTGATACACAGACTTTGATTGTGGAACTCTAACAATTTCAGTAGAGAGAAGTGTAGAAGTCAAAAATTTGCACATTGGTAATGGAATGTTCCTATGAGTATCATATGGCTTTGGTACCAATCAGGGTTATTTCATGTGAAAGGATATGCCTTCATACACACTCCTATGTCGAATGTGGTGATGGTGAAACTAGCATCTGCGTGGACTGGCTATTTATCCTGGCTAGGATCCAAAACTTTTGGTGCTGGATAACATCATTGAACGAGTCCTCAAGACCTGAGTATGTCACAGGAGTGTTAGTTAGTTTGAAGTTTTGGTGTACTGTCATGTAACCATCTGGCCATTCTGCAGTCTCGAGATGAAGAGTACGTTCTTTAGTTCTTTCTATTGATGGTATTTCAACACAGAGACAAATATGAGACTTTGAAGGCCCTTCAATGTATTGCAGTATTATTCCATGTGCTGTATGATCATAATCAATTCCAGTAATCGTATTCAGAAGCTGATCGAAATTATCGAACTCTGTGTAAAACACAGACTTGGATTGTGGAACTCTAACAATTTCAGTAGAGAGAAGTGTAGAAGTCTATAATTGCTTTAGCTAAGCCTGTCTTTATCTCCAAGGTGTAGCAATAATTCTCAAAGTTCCCCATTCTGTTGAGAACAGTTACAAGTTGTTCACTCCTATAGAGGTGCCTCATAGTCATACTCAACCGAATATGTTTTGGGCACTTCACAAACATAAGTTGCAGCATTGCAAATGTCTTGTCGAATTGATACGATCAGTAGCTGAATCTTCGGTGTTTTGGTAACATTGTTTTTTGGGAAGATATTGGTCAGAATAATTCGAAATTCTGTTTGTTATCTTTGCATTACATTCCAAATCAAGAAATTTAGGAGGCCACTTCAGCTCCTCAGCTTCTTTAAAGCTTCTGTTGATGACACAATTGTAGCTCCTTCCCCGATTCTCTGATTGTATTAGATGACACAAGTACATATGTCTGCTTCTTCTATGCTCATGCTACTATTATACTTGATGCATCCGTGGTACTATGGTCCACCTTCACTCAGTGCATATAAATACTTGTGATGATTCTGGAGTTTGTCTTCAAGTTTTGTGACTCTGTATTCTAGACTGGGAAACTATTTTTCTTCCTTTTGTGCTATGTGTAGTTCCTTCAGATCACAAAGTTTTCACATTCTATTGCTGATGAAGACCTCTTGTTCTATGGCCTCACAGACTTTGTTGAAAGCAAATCTTTTAGTCTCCCAATACTAGTTGTCTTTTTCTCTGTTCATCGTTACTTTGCCAACTTTTTGGATCTTGAATATCGTATGATTTTCTGTTGTACTTTGCGTTATATACAAATAGATCTTTGCCTCCGATCCTCTTTTACTAGACGGTCATCATTCCTCAACTCAGATGGCTGTTTCAGATCTTGTCATTCTCCAAATTCAAATTGACAAACACCTTGAGTTATCCAACATGCTCTTACTTTTACCTTCTATATCAGAGTTACAGAATATACAATCAGGGGTGAAGATTATACTTTCTCTAGACGTTCTCTTGGTCCTAGATAGGATATCTGTTCCTCTCATTTCTTATAGCATTCTCTATGATAACCATGAAAAGATGATTTAATCACATATCTGTCATTCTGTATGTTAAAGTTAACATGTCAGTAAATCTCCTACTTTTTATTTCCTGTACTTTAATAAATATTTCCTATGAACTCTCTATGGAAGTAAAGAGTTTAATTTCACTATATTTGTCTGTCTCCAATCCCGGTACATGAATTACTCCCAGCGGACTCAGACATATTGATGTAATATTGCTAATCCCCCTCCATTTCTAGGATGGTCCGCCAGACGCAGAATCAGTCCTCTCACTAACTGACATACTTCACTCTTAGTCCTTTCCTAGTACCTGGAAAAAAAAGTTGAAATCAAGTTAGATAATGTTAGATGACATGATTTAATAATAGGTGTAAATTTTCTCCCCCTTAGACTGAAAGTAAAAAACTGAATGTAGAAATATTAAATGTAAGTCATAAGACATGAGTTTTTGCAATTAAATTCTCAAATTTCTTAAGAATGGTCAATCATGGATAACTAAAATGTCCACCAATGGAGTGCTTGACCTAAAAAAACATGCTTTTTGGTGCAGAGATAATGATTCTATGATAACTGAAACCAAAGATATGATGACATAAATCGTTTTATGTATTTTTCAAAATAGCTGTTACTATGAAAATAAGTAAAAAATATGCATTGCTTCAAAGTTTATACAATGTTACCAATCAGCTTTCCATAAAAGGCATGTGAATAAATAAGAAAAAAAATTCCTTGTGTGATGGTGGTTGGAGCGGGGGGTAGCCTAGCAAGGGGACCCCTATTACCTTGTGGGCTATTACTAACAGATTACAAACGAGTGTGCCCGAAAAAGGCCAATAAGGCTCGAGATGTACCTATCACCTGGGAACCACGTGCACTAAACGACAGAATCTAGCCACAGACCAGCCATGATTCACAGGTAGATTTGAAATTAATTTTAGTAGGGTATAGATAATCAATATGAAGCAGATTAATTTTCTTAGATTCCTAAGAAGCAAAAAAAGAAAAAAAAAACACAGCTGATCTTGGAGGGGCACTAGATCCAGTTTGTACAAAGATTTGAGCTTTTTATTTATGGTGGGAGGCTGTCAGCCACCATTGATACCTCCTAGAAATTTTACGAAGGGCGACTAACTGCCTACGTGAGACTGGAAATGGTTAAGCTTATTTTAAAAATTCCTCTTATTTTTTATACATGGAACTCCATACACAATCAGTGTGCTTCATTTGTATAGCTGCTAGTGATATGTTATTGACATGATTATTTTCAACATTAATGAGGCTGAGAAGGAAAAAAGTATTGATATAACAGTATGAATTTGGAATTTCATAAAACATAGTTATTTACAGAATCCAATTAAAGCGGATCTGTAAAGATGTTTAAATCAAAATGCATTACATAAAAATTACCAATACTTTAATTACTACTGATACATCGACTATTGATGTTTACTTTGCTCTGTAGTCCACCTGCTTATGGTATGCTCTGAAGCAGTTATTACGAGGCAGCCCTTGACTACTTGGGAATGTTTCACCATTACGGCCAACAAAAACTATGCAGTCACAAGCATGTTTATTTAGTAATAATTTTCTCGTGAACGTCTTGCCATTCAAATGGAAAATAAATCTATGGTTAATTGCATTGCACTACTGAGTGATTGATATCAGAAATTCTGGCATCCAGATATCTAATTACACTACTGAGACAGAAATAAAGATCATTTCCTGTAAAGTTAATATTCCTGATATTAAGCACACCAGCATGATCATTTTCCCATTCATTAACATGATAATTATAGTCGTCACCATCTTTTTTTACGGGAAATTTGGATCATAAAACTTTTTTTCAAAATCAGCATCAGTATCAAAGTCGTTGTCACCAACATAGGTCTCGGTGCTAACCCCGCTTGATGGAAGAACGTTATCGAAGAACAAGTTTACTTCTGATGGAAGAAAGCTCTTCGGTGCGGGTATAGTGATAAGTTCAATTATGCCGTCAACAATGACGGGTACATATTTCAATAGATTAGCAACCCACAGAAAGTTTCAATCCTTACCCAGCCCCACTCGAAAGTTTTTGCTATTCGTGGGAAGTTGTGGTTTCCTGGTGCACCTCGCGGGGTACCCCCTCTCACCAGGGTATGATTACTCTCTCTCCCCACCTCCCCAAGGGAAGAGGAGAGACTGAGTAGTCATACATCTGGTAACGCTGCTAAGCATGACAGGAAAGAGAAAAATTCTAATGTAAATATATATATATATATATATATATATATATATATATATATATATATACTGTATATATATATATATATATATATATATATATATATATATCACCAGACACCAGACACGTTGTTGCTCTTTATTATAAAGAAATATGGGTATGGAATCGAAGGAACAGATTTATAGGAGAATGACCCCCACCACGAGCAAAGAACAAGAAGGGTTAATGAATGAAGCCAGATCCCAGACTGCCCTCCTATTAAAGTCGCGAATCATTCAGCTAACTTCATTAGTCGTTTTAGAGGGAATTTGAAGGTAAATTTATATGAAAATGTAACATGTTCCATTAGAATATTCATAGAAACCGATGTTTAGATGCCCAGAAGGAATGGCTTTGCCTCAATGGAGCCATGACTAATTTTACTGAAGGCATTAGATGTGTGTCTAAAGGATCGGTGGACTCCTTTCTCACTGGGCACGCTATCTAATACGGGCCACAGGATTACAAAGGGCTACTGGTCCTAGTGCGTAAGGAAAACGGAGGGGAAGGCTCGGTTTTGAGTTTCGAAATTTGAAAGCATCGACAAAACCAGTGTCCTACCCGCTTCCTCATTCAAGACTTCCAGGAGAGTTTAGGTAAATCTCCATACCCGAATTAGATAAATCTAAAGAAGGATTACTGGTAGGTCCCATTAGCAGAGGAGTCGGGGCAGACTTTAACAGTGTCAATAGCATATCAAAAATGCTCTCCTAAGATTATTGTTCAACACACAGTGACATTTATAGTATTTTCAGGATCCAAACTTTCCTTACTCCTCCGTATTGTGATAAAGTTGAAGTCAGCGACGAAGATCTGGCCACCGAATGTATCCTTATCTCTCTCTCTCTCTCTATCTCTCTCTCTCTCTCTCTCTCTCTCTCTCTCTCTCTCTCTCTCTCTCTCTCTCCTGCTCCTACTACTACTACTTCAGCAACTACTGCTATTACTACTACAGTTGATACACATTCAATTCTGTGATAATCGGGATTAATTTTATATAAATTGTACACAAATTTTAATTCATTTACTAACCTCCTAAATATTAGTGAAATTTTGACAATTTTTTTAGCCCTAAAACTTACCGTATTTTCTCTTTTCAGATTAGGCCCACTATAGGTCCGACTTCCATTATGTCTGTCGCAAATTGTTGCCCATCTTCTCAGGAATTTTCTCGCAATTTTTTATTTTTATATATGTATATTGTTTTTTTTTTTAATATTTTCTATAGTCTTTTTTGTATACTTATTTTTTCGAATTTTTTAAGTAATACGTAAAATGTGACTGACTTTTATTTAAGTTTCGAGATGTTTTTAACATTCTTGAACGTAATTTTAGACACAAATATGAAGCTACGAAATATATATATATATGTATATATATATATATATATATATATATATATATATATATATATATATATATATATATATATATATCCAGTAAATATATATATATATATATATATATATATATATATATATATATATATATATACAGTAAATATATATATATATATATATATATATATATTTACTGTATATATATATATATATATATATATATATATATATATATATATATATATATATATATATATATATATTATCGAGGCGGAGTCGACCTTGACTCAAACACACATGAATCAGTTGGTGAAATAACGAAACCTATAAAGTGGTTAAGGAGTTACAAGAACATCTTAGGACCAGATTATTAGATTCTTCCTATAGTCAGAAATGAGATAGGCTATTTGAAATTTCATGACGACATCCAAACATTTCATAAACTAAGTAAGCGCATTTTATAGGACGAATCCTACGAGCTCTCCAAAGTTTCATTATTATACTTTCATTTTCCACCATTTTTTTCCTTTTAATATAATATTATCTGTCATTCAGGAATTATCTTTTGTATCATATTTACTATTGACGTATATGTATAAAATTATCGTCATAATCACCTATTGCAATGCAATGCATATGATCATTCACATTATCATAACTATTATTCAAATTAGTTGATGGTCCTACATATGCTGTAAAATAACATTATCCCAAATATGGAAATGGTTATCAGCACCAGTGATGGGATAATGTGATAGTGTTGGTCATAGTATCCGTTTTGCCTGACACATATTTAGGCTAATTTGTGGCGAACATTGTAATCTTCTTTTGACTCAAATCGAAACATCTAAACCAAAGTCTTAAGGCCTTGTGATCATTTAATGTAATCACGTCCTAGCCGTAAATAATAAACTTAAATAAACTGTTTACGATAACTAGAGCTTTCCTATCATTTAATGATAATTTCTCCTCATTATTACTATAATATGAATTTTTATTTCCTTGAATAAAATGCCATTGTAACCAAATTCTTCCAAGTCCATAATCTGAAGCATAAGTTGCAATATAGCTTTTTCTTTATTTTATAATCAAAATTAATGTATAAGAGGATTATTCTAAAGTAGATCAGGATTTGCTGTAACAGAGTAATTATATAAGAGCATTCTGTAAAAGCTGTTGAACTTCCCTAACCGGAATTGGAACAGAAAAATTAGCAATAAATGAACCTTATCGTTAACAACCCTCAATCCAAATTTTGAAACTAAATAACCTAAACAGACTAAATATATAATCTTTAAATCATGCTTATTTGTCTTCATTTTCAAATTAAATTGACGTAACTTATTTCGCACTAATTTAAATTTAATAAATATTTAATCAAAGAGTCTTTCACAGATGATTAAATCATTCATATACGAAAACAATATATCACCCAACATATCATTGAAAACTAAAGTATATTGATTATTCTCGTGAAAGTGGTGGGCGTTTTGCCTAGACAAAAATCAATGGCATGACCACAAATTTAAAATGTGCACTATGCAGGCTTATTGTCGTATACTTAGTATATTCTCTTTTAGAAAGAATTTAGTGAAAATGTCATTGTATTTTTATTGATGTAAATTACGCGTTTTTATTCAACATAATAATTATATCATTGATACATTGAACCAGAAATCTTATTTTATATATACACATACAGACACAAACACACACACACATACATATATATATATATATATATATATATATATATATATATATATATATATATATATATATATATATATATATATATATATATATATATATATATATATGTATATATATATATATATATATATATACATAAATTTTTGTATATATATACATATATATATATATATATATATATATATATATATATATACACACGTGTATGGCACTATGGGCTTACACATATAAATAACAATGAATATACATTGTACCAACGTGTAAATACCAGTAAATCATACGCATATATATATATATATATATATATATATATATATATATATATATATATATACACACAAGGTCTATAGATGAAGGAGGTCTTCTCAGCCCCGACAAAAAATATGACTCTTCTGCGCAGGTACAGACTGTGACGTAGGCAGGACCTATAGGTGCGGCCAAGGTCTATAGACTATTTCCACCCCTTGACCGGACAGTTGTTTACAAGCAAACGCGGTGTACACTTCCGCCTTGCTGATTATAGCTTATATATATATATATATATATATATATATATATATATATATATATATATATATATATATATATATATATATATATATATATATAACAAAAGCCCAGTAATTGTGCAGTTTTCGGATGCTTCTCATATAGAGGAAAAAGTAAGGATCTCACTTTTCATAAATTCCCTAAGGACATCATTACAAGGAAAACGTGGATTCAGCTGTGCAAACGAGATCTTATTAATGGGGAAAACGCTCAGATATGTAGTAAACACTTTGAAGCTGATGCATTTGAAAGGAATTTGATGTATGAATTGCTGAATCAACCAGTGCCTTGATCTCTCATCAGAGTAAAGAAAGGATCTGTACCGACGATGCATTTACCTACAACTCAACATTCACATCACAAGGTAAGAAACCAGTATCGTGTATTGTTGGTTAAACATTAAGATATAAATGACGCTGTAATCAACTTACATAGATTATAATTATTGTATATCCCCTTTATTATTCATCAGCGCAATCAGTTGTTTTCCTCATATATAGTTAAAAGAAAAATTTTTTTATTCCATTTCGCTGTGAAAAAGTACCATTCATAAATTTTAGTTCAGATTTTTACATATTCAATAATGTCAGAAAATTCTAATCACACTGTTCTCTATACAAGTCCATTTTTTTAATAATTCAATTTTAATTTTAATCAGATACGTCCAGGATGGTAAGAGCCGAAAAAAGAGGACAAAAACGACTTGTAGATGAAATTCTTAGTCAAGAGCACGACGAAACAGGGAAGATTTTTGTACAAAAAGTCAAATCGGTGCCCACGATTGAAGATTTGCAACTGGAGAAGGAGAGAGATGATATCAAACGGAAGTGGGAAGAATATGAGGTAAAGTGGAAATGTGAAAAAGAGCAGTGGGAAGTTAAAGAAAGCTGTTTTGCTACTGAGAGGGGTAAATGGGAAAATGAAAAAGCTAAATGGTTGGATAATAAGGTCAAGTGGGAAAAAGAAAAGGAAAACTGAGAAAAAGAGAAAACAGCGATGTACGTTAAGTTTAATGAGATGTATGTATCAGGAACTGCTGTAGTCAAAGCTGATTTAAAGAAATACTTTTCACCCAAACAAGTAGCATGTCTTGTCACTGGAAGTAATATTAATACTTGGGAAGACGATGATATCAATAAAGCCTTACGTTACGCAGTTTGAGTCCAAAAGCTTATAAGTTTTTGGGAGAAGAGTGGAAATTAACTTTTTCTTCTTTATCAACTTTATATGGCTGGTCAAGTAAGATAGCTGTAGAACCTGGCATTTTGGAATCGGTAGAATTTGACACTGAAAAAGAAGCATTAGGGAAAGCGATGGAAGATGGAGGCATACAATACGTAGGTGGTTATATAGCTCGTAAGTTTCCTGAATATGAATTCCTTGGAACTGCAGCGACGAAGGGAGATGGCACGTGGATTGGTGCCATAAGTGCAAGAGATGGAAAACTAATGCAACCAAGCAAAGAATTTTTGGTGCATTTAAAAACCATGGGAAAAAATGTTTCTTTGTCATCATGGAGAAAAATATCTATAACCTGGAAAAGGAGCGACAGATAAATTGACTGATTTAATTAGCGAGTGTTTTAAAAGCAATGATATCCCATTACCATACGAAGTGATTAAATTTTTTGTTAGATGTCGTACATTTTTTAGAATTCGTGTTTTAAATAGGAATATTAGTTCATCAAGAAAAGTGCAGAATAAAATGAAAAAGCTTGCAACGTGATATAGAACATAACTGAAATATATATTGTGTATATATCATTATCTATTTTAATGAATTTAAACTGTCTGTTGCTCGACAAATTTCAGTTATTTACATCATCAAATATTTGTTTGGTTGTTTGAGTGTAATAAAGTTATGTATTTGTAATCTTACTTTTATTATCCTAAAAGAATAAAATATAAATATTCGAAAAGATTGAAAAATACAAAGCAGAAAGCATGGTTCCTTTATTTTCTTCTGGAAGTTCCACAGCTTACTTAGCCACGGTTAAGTCTGAGTGACGTCATTGCTCTGACCGACCCGACTCCCACCATCCGGCTACTTGCGCACTAAGGTGGCCTGAGAAGACCTCTTATATCTATAGACCTTGTATATATATATATATATATATATATATATATATATATATATGATAGATAGATAGATAGATTTTTTATCTCGTATTACGGATGAAAAACATTAGTATTACACAGCCATGCAATATGGGTTACATATTTCCAGAGATTAAACTAATGTGTCACGCAATAAGGTTAAGCCTGCTTAAAGAAATTGAAATTCATGACGTTTGTAGATTTCTTTCTATATAAATGCCTCCAATTTGTGTATTTCTTATGATACAATAGAAATATTATC
>NC_090744.1:90789512-90799512 GCF_036898095.1 Palaemon carinicauda
TCTTCGTAAATCATTTTATTGCTACCTCTTCTATTTCACTCACTTGCTCTTCCAATACCTATGCCAACTTTCCAACTAGAACGTCTATCCTCTTCTCTGTACCGTTGTCCTGCATCTAGTGCCTGCTTTAATTCCAGTCCTTAAAAGCCTTTGATCATTGTTTAATCAGCAGAAGTCAGGTCTTTCATGGTTATATAATCCTGTCCGCATTCATTTGGATTCGAATCAATGGTTTGTTGATAGGACATTGACCTAGTACCGACAATAATTCATATCTTACATGATTGCTACATATAGGTAAATATTCCAACACAATAATGTGAAAATGTATTAATGCTTCAAGCCCGTACTAGAAATATTTAATTTGTTAAATATATGTATGACAATTTATGATCAGACTTAATGAAGATAGTGTGTCTTAATAGAATATATCTATGCCGTTCAAGCACCTACTTAATATGGAGTTTCTTTATCAAGGACGGAATAGTTTCTCTTGGACCCATTCAGGCTCGTGATGCAAATGTTATAGGTTGAGCTACTCTATAGGTTGAGTTACTCTAGTAATATCGATTTGTTCAATCACTCCACCAATGGCTATATCACTTGCCTCCCATGTGCCTATCGAAATTTGGAAAAGGGAGTAAACTATCATTAGAAAGAGCGTGTGTTAATTTCTGAAAACCGTGTTCATGTTTGGAAGTTCATTCACATGTCTCTGCTTTCTTTAGTTGGTCTAGTGGTCTTGAAATCTGACAAAAATCTTTAATGAATCAATGGCATAGGACCCAACCCTTCTAATGAAAGTGTCAGACAGATTAAAGTACTTCAACTCATAAAGCTTTGGTTATTCTACCTCAGTAAACATTTGGTAAATATCCATTAGCTTTAAATGAACCTCCTAAGACATTGTTAGAATTTATATAAACCAGAAATTAAGGAGAGTCAAACTTCGTCTGCACTGTCTTAATGTCAATAAAACACAGGAACTGTTTTTTTTTTCTACTGTTCAATAATACTGGAACCAAGATAACTGTGAAGGTTGAGCTTTATCAGGGTGTTATAAGATAACCAGTGAAGGAGACTTTGATCAGCTAGGGGCAAAATGCAGGAAAACTAGAATTCAGAATGATTTGGTTCGTTGAGGTGTTGATGTTACTTACTTACGTTGATGGTTGCTTTTCCGGTCCCACCTAAATCTCGAACTTTACTAGATATCGGCACCGAGTCATTATTTATGGTGATTTGAATGTCACCCAAGTTTCTCACGCTGATTCTCTTACCCACTACCATGAATTCAGTTTTGTTCTCATTTAATTTTAGTTGTTTAAATGTCATCCATTCGCTAACACTATCAAGGATTCGGTTTAGAGTTTCCGTAGCGTCATGTATATTATTTATGGAGAAGTAAAATTGTGTGTCATCTGCAAATAGTTTGAACTTCCCGCCATGCATTTGTAGTATTTTCGATAGACCAATAGTATAGATGCAGAATAAGATTGGGCCAAGTACACTCCCCTGGGGTACCCCTCTGTCTAAGGATTCATATGATGAATAAGGGTTTTTAATTTGTACATAGTAATTTCTACCAACTAAGTAGTCTTTCAGATATTCGAAGGCTTGATCTTCAACACCGATGGACCGTAGATCATTTAGTAGTAGTTCATGCACAACTGTATCAAAAGCAGCACTGAGATCGAGCAGTATTAAGATACCACATTTATTTTCATCCATCATTTCTAGCATATCATTTACAACAGAGCCGATGGCTGTCTCCGTAGAGTATAGTTTTCTATAAGCAGATTGGTTATCAGTCAGAGCTTCTATTACTTCTAAGTGACTGACTAGTTGTTCAAGAATTACATATTCAAGTCAATATCAAGTCAGCCTATACTGTACCAGAGAGGAAAAGTTTAAACATTTGTTTTCTCAACAAGATAATTCCCTTCTTACTTCTGATCAACAGACAGAATTAATTGATATATTGGTTATAAATAACTTAGTATTCATTCTTGAAGAGAAAGAATTAGGGAACCTTATATTGTAATAAGGGATCAACAGCAGTTAGGTCTCCCATATTTCGAATTGCTGATAAAGACCAAACCCTTATTTCCACAATGTTAGAAGATATGGAAGAATAAAAAGAGTAATAGGATCCTGAAGTGCATCATAGCTAAACCCTACTGATTTTGTTAGAAGACTTGATCTCACTCAAAGAATGTGCCTCAATTGCTATAAAACCAACATACTCCTCCAGTTCATATTTACCTTTACCTAGGTTAGAGGAAATGGTTGAAATAACGGCAATACCATTATTATGCTTTTTTAGATATGAAGGATGTATATCATCAAGTGGAATTAAATAAAGATGGAGAGAGTAGAGATTCAACCGCTTTTATCTGTGAGTTTCAATGTATTTATTTAAGCGTCTTCCTTTTGATTAAGTTGAAATTCAGTTATATTTTTACGTATCATATCTATTCTTTTATTGAAAAAGGAATTACTTAGATAGTATTGTTCTTTAGATTCCTATTTTTTCAGTCTTGTTGAACATTTAAACGGCAGTCAAGTGTTCAGTTCATATAATTTCCAAAGATGATTGTAGACCATGTCTTTATAATATCAGAGCAGTTAAGGGAATGAACCACTTACTAGCGCCCAGCAAACTATAAGATTTCTCTGAATATATCAATTTTACATTAAACACAATAAGGATTATGCTAATGTTTCTATTTCAATTACTAATCTCTTGTAAAGAGAAAGAACCCTTCTTTTGGACAGAAGATTGTCCTTCCAGCTTTGAATAGATGAAACGAACAGTAGTCACTGCCCCAGTACTTTGAATTATTTATTGATTTCAGTTTAGATTATGATGGTGCTGCTTTTTCTGAGACAAGATGATCAGTTAAAACCTTTTGGATATATCTCCAAGAAACTTAAGCCAGTTGAACAGTGCTACAGTGACAATGACAGAGAAGTACTTGCCATGATCTTATCTTGTCATAGGTTCCATCATTTTGTTTGGGGTGTTCCATTTATCATTCACACAGATCATCAGCCTCTATTATAGGTATTCAAGAGAACTACCAATTCACTTAGGATGAGCAGGGGAAAGATTGAGATACAGGATTATTATTTCAAGGTAAAATATAGACCAGATAAAAATAATCAGATCACAGATCATCAAAGTAGACCAGTCAGAGCAGTCTTTCATTAGGGTAGGGATGATTATCTTAATCTGAGCAAGGATGAGTTAAAAAAGCAATTAGAGGAACCAATGTGGGCTAAACAAGAGGGTGTAAATTGATAGGGAAGAGGTTTTCTAGAGGTATAATTAATCAATTCTTCTCGTATGAAGCACTGCTGTTTTTCAGGGCAGATAAAGTTTGTAACTCAATTCAGTTAAGATTAGCAGTTCTTAAGGATTTGACAAAGGCACCTTTGAAATTTGGTCATAAATCAGTGTCAGGGCACCCTAGTATAAGCAAGATAGTTACTGCCATTAAAAGCTAGCTTTATTGGCCTTTATTGCGATGTGATGTTACCAAATATGTATCATGTGATAAAAACTTTAAGCCGGTAGTTCTTTACAACAACAGTTCCAAGAATTGTCTCGAATAACTAAGCTTTAAGAGCAATTCAGTCTTGATTTAACCGATATGCTATCAGGTGCAAATGGTTATACATATATATTTACTGTTATTGATCTTTTTTACCCAATATGTCAAGTTCTATCCATTGTGAAAAAATATCCTTATCTATTTAAAGGATTTTGGTATATATATAACAGTCATTTTTGTTAATGGTGCTGAGCTAATTACAAACCAATTCAGATAATTATACCACAAACAAAAGATAAATGTTGGTCATATTATCCCGCATCATCCACAAGGAAAGTGAAAGAATTCATGGAACCATGAAAACCATACTAGATATAATGTCTATTGTACACCCTATTCCATGGACAAAGTACTTAGGTGAAAGAGCATATGTTCAATTCAGCTGTAGAGACCTCTCTTGGTGAACAACTTCACTTTTTATTTTTCTCGAATATTTTGTATGGACAAAGTACTTAGGGGAAAGAGCATAATATCATATTTAATTCAGCTGTACTGACCTCTCGGGTGAACAACTTCACTTTTTATTTTTCTCGTATACAGCACATAGCTGAGTGACTAGTGTATTGCCCACAAATAATGATGATTTACAAGAGACTGAGATTGTAAAAGATTATGATGATAATTCAGAAAGCTTATAGAGAGATGAGCAGCAGGTATCACATAATAGCCAACCAAAAGAGGAAAAATTAAAAAAGTGGATGAAAACTCTCATGTGTGGGTTAAAAGTGAAAATTTTATTCTTAGCTTTTAATAGTTAAAAAACTAAACCCCAGAAGGAGTAGTCCATGTGTAGCAGCTTGACCAAAACATAATGGAATGTGTGTAGGACGAGAAAAGGGTTTAGTGAAAATGCAGGTAATGGACGTTATCACTTCTGATGTCGTGAACGGAAGAGTAGCCCTACAAACCATAGGTGTTACCAATACTGTTCCTCCTTCTAGGTTAATTGAAGAAATTTTAGATTATCATATCTTTTTACTGATTTGTGTATAGCTGTATTTCTGTGAAGAATATATTTTTCATTTTGTTTGTCTTAGAATAGTTGAAATATGTAACCATCATGAAAATTTCAAAGTATATATTCCTGTATATTCCTTTCATATAATATTGATCTGATACTGACACTGCCTGGCTTACTTACAGTGAACTTGTACTCAGTTGAACTTTATATGAAGAATATCCCTGTCCAAAGGATTTACAAACTCTGGTTAAGTTGTTTAAGTTATGTGAATGGTGTGTAATTTAGTCATCAGGATGCTTTAAGAGGTAAATCATCATCAAAGGAATTTTTTCCTGCATGTGGTTATTAGGTTCATGAGCCTGAATGATAATGTAAAAGATTGTTTGTAAGAAAAAATATTTATAATTGGTTATACTGTACCCCTAATTTGGAGTGACGAGATCTAAACTGAATTTGCAATCACGGTTACATATGTTTTCCTCTTGGTAAAATTATTAGGATGGCTAAGTAGACACAGGCTTTAGCATGGCATCCCGCAACTTGTTTTGCATAGAGAAAAGTTATATTCACTGTTTGCAAGACCTGTGTTTTTGTTGTTATATTTACTGTATAGTCTACCATAAATATTGTAGTTAAGGAGTTGGTTGTCCTTGACTTATGAAAACCAATTTAATAACAGAAATCTTTTATTTAACCATAAAGCAATACCCTTGATGATTAGTGGACTGGAAAAGTGAACTGGTTTTCATATTATCAAGATGTGTAGCTAACCCCTCGAAGCTGAGATTGTTTATGGTAGAATGTGCGTGCAGGAAAGTGTGCAAAATAATTGTAAACTATACAGTAGTTTTGTCTATGGTGTACTTTGTGTATGTAGTTGCAAAAATGTAAACAAGAGCATAGTTTTCTAAGCTGAAATTGCAATGTTTGAGATGTGTATGATAAATCGAGAAAGGAAAAGATTCTTGCCCCTCATGTTATTATTTTAAAAGCTATTTTCTCCTATGTAAAAAATTTGCACTTGTCTTATCTTATAATGTATTTGTTGTCATAGCACTTAATGTTGTTCTTTTGTATTTATACCTTAATATAATAAAAAGTACCATCGATGGTTATAATAGCGGTACATAAATTGCACCATGTTGAGCTTGCATGCGCTTGCAATTGTGCTCCAACCATAGGCAAAGATGTGAAATATTCTTCCACATTCTTATGACAATGTTAACTCTTAAGTCAAATGCCACAAATGTTATGCATTTGAAGCCACACTAACTGTGCAGTATAACATTTAGCTTAGGTATGAGTACAGTAAAGCCAAGGTTGAGAATTGCATGATGTTTTGGCAGAAGAACACTGTTCCAAATAAATTTTTATATTACAAGGTCTTAGTCTGGCATTATACCGGGCAGTTTAGAAGTGAACTTACCAATCTAGAAGTATAGTACATACCAGGTTAGGAAAGTATAATGTTAGGCAAGGGATTTATTAGTAATCGTATGTTATATAACTTATGTAACAGCATATCACTACACATATTGAGAGTAGCATCATTGCATCGGCATGTATATGACTTTAATTGAGTAAGTAATTATAAGTACTGTTGCATATATACCTCAGTATAAACTAACTCAAGAAGAGTAAAACTCTAATAGTTCATATCCTCAAATTAGTAGAGGAAAAGAAAAGGTGATTTGAAAATCATTTCATTTTAGAGAGAGGCATCTAGTGGTTGCGGTGGGCTATGTGGTAACGTCCCTTATTGGTGATCCCCAGACTGGAGTTTGAGTCTCACTCAAACTCGTTAGTTCCTTTGGTTACTGCAACCTCACCATCCGTGTGAGCTAAAGATGGGGTGTTTCGGGACCCTATAGGTCTATCTCTGCCTGTCCATCTTTGGTCCTAGCTTGGGTGGAGAGGGGCCTTAGGCCTTGTATATATAAACAGTCTCTAGGGCATTGTCCTGCTTAGTAGGGCAATGTCACTGTCCCTTGCCTCTATCATTCATGACCGGCCTTGAAATCCTTTAAACAGTAAGATCTATTCTAACCCATTTTTGCCATATCAGAATTTCTAAAGGTTGAAAACTCGGAGGTATTTTTTTCTCAAGATTCTATTTGATTTGTCCTTCCATTTATTCCATAGGAATTTATTATATATAATTTCATTGCTAATAATATTGGTATACATTGACATTGAATATTTCTTAAAGAATTATTACCTAGTTCTATTGTGGGTCAAAAGTTAAATTTTCAAGAATTGCTAATATTTCTCGTACTTTATAAAGAACAGACAAAATCACTTGATATATTGAGAGACATGGTTCTAAATGCTTATATCCCTCAATCTCCATACACATGGGCAGGTTTTGATGATGGAAAGTTTGCATATTTACACTCTGGAATGAATCAATTATTGGTGAAAAATGAAAATAAAATTTTCTAAGTCTATTAAAATTTGGCAAATCTTTGTGAAGTAATTTCTATTTTGAAATAATTGAATAATTAATATCTATGATGTGATGGACTTTTCTTGAATTGACTTCAATTTCATTCAATATTTTTTATAATTTAAATACCACTTCATAAAAAAAACAAAAAATGGATCACAAATATCACTTCTTGCGCACAAAACAAATGCACCTCAGCTATACATGAAACTATGGTCTGAATTATGGTGTAGAGATGCATATTGGGAAATGTCCATAAAATTTTGATATCATCAATATTTTCTACAATCAAAACAAAATTTCACACAAAAATAAATGTGCAAAACACAAATTCCTTTAACTATAAATGAAACTAAATAAATTTCAACTTTAACTTCAAAATCTGAAGGGTGTAAAGTATCTAAATTCGTTAAAAAACTGTTACACAAAAAATTTATTTTAAATCACTATTTATTTTTGCCTTTAGTTTTGTATAATAAAGTTACAAATGAAATTCATTATTGTAATTATATATTCATCACTGCTATTCATTCTGACATTTCAAAAAAACATCGTTACTTAGTTTCAGCGAGAGCAAGGACCCATCCAATTAATTTCCTGAAATTGGATCAATTCCATTTTAATTAAGGATTTACTAAAATATTGGCATACTCTCGTGCTAAAGTATTTGTTATTCATGGATCTGCATGAATGGAGATGACGTAACTATCATACGTTTTTATGTAATAGTTTTATATTAAAATTTCATATATATCTTGTGTCATCATTTACATCTATAACAAAATAACGTGAAAAGTAAATGACGAAACGTTTTCATGCTTCTTAGTTAAAACTTTATTTTGTCTTTACATCTCAAGCTTATTCAATATTTTGTTCCTACAAAGATTAATCAAATAAATACATTTAGGATATGGTAGGTAGAACATAGGCAGAAAAATCAAAAGGGGAAGTTAAATCAATAACAACACTAAAGAAGAGAAGCAAGAAGGTAAGATGGTGGTGACGATGAGAGTTTAAAGAGATCTCTCTAGACGGAAGAATAATGTCTTAAATTATAGCCTAAGAATTATGAATAGATCATCTCATAATGAATGTAGATGTTGCGGCACCTAGTGCTGGTTGACGTAGGCAGCGGGCTGCAGGTGGTGGTATTTGCTGCCACGTAGTGGTCTACTGCTGGAAGTCCATCCTGCATCTCGCAGTGAGCTTGTAGTTCGATATAAGGTTAAAGCCTTGATTTTGGAATTCACCAAACGTACCATTGTCCATAATGCCAAGTGTATGGTAGACAAAGTCTGTCAATGCCATCGGACTTCCAGTATATGTGTCAATTTTGTATTCCTGGTGATTCAGCATGGTCACCAACTGCTGCACACGTTGACTGAGCTAAGATTAAATTGTAAAATGGAATTATTTCAAGTACACAACTGGTGGTGCATATGAACATACAAAATAATGACAATGGTGATTAACAAATTAACAATATATAGCAAATGAAATTTCAGAATTGTATACAAGTGTACTTACTGGGTCCCGGGCGCGAATTTTTTTTTCCCAAACAGGTTTGCAGATTGGGGCGGGGCTTCGTGCGCAGAAAATAGATTATAAGGATAACTCCTTTATTACTGCTGAGTTAAGATTTGATGGGTAACTAGCTCATTAAAGTTATGATCGGTAACTGCGTTCACAAAGAACTAAAATGTTTATAGATAGCCTAATAATAATAATAATAATAATAATAATAATAATAATAATAATGATGATGATGATGATGATGATTATTACACACACACACACACACACACACACATATATATATATATATATATATATATATATATATATATATATAGTATATATATATATATATATATATATATATATATATATATATATATGTATATATATACATCATGATTTGCTTATGAAAACTAAATGTTACTGAAATAACTTAATTTTCAAAATTTTCTTACCAGTTCTTACCAGTTTCATAGTTCGATTCGTGAAAGTAGCCTACAACCTTTCCACAACAAATCATCACCATTACTTTTAAGCATACCCTTCATTGTTGCACATGTCTAAGCATGTTGAAGAATAAGGGTTTTAAAAGTCTGTCAATTTTACGTGTTGATTTCTTACTCTACCGCTAGAGTTATTGGGTTCTTTGACTGGCTAGACAGTAATACATTGGATCTCTATATACAGTATAGTTACCGCTAATTTTTCCTCTGCCTACAAATTCAACGAAAAGTCTGGTCTATTCTTTCTACATTTTCATCTGTCCTTATACACCTTTCAACACTGAAATTACCAAACAATTCTTCTTCGTTCAAGGGTTTAACTACTGTTCAGCGGCTACTTTCCTCTTCACAAGGATTGAGACACTCTAGCTATGGTAAGCAGCTCTTCGACACTCTAGCTATGGTAAGCAGCTCTTCGACACTCTAGCTATGGTAAGCAGCTCTTCTACTATGAGATTCAGGGCCTCTGTAACACGGTTTTTCGGCAATAATTTTTTATCTATGAATCTCATAGATATAACGCTTCTTCAGAATGCACATTATATCGACACATAAATTTTGACTATATTCTGCATTACGTAGGTTGAATAAATTTGGTACTTATAATGTAAAAGTGACGTTTTTTGAAGACGGGCCAACTTACTCAGAGAAAAGGTTTCGAACGCACTCGTTACGTAACTTATGACGGCATTTCTTCCCTCTTTCTCGATCGATGATTGGCTATACGTAACGAAGGCTATACCTCTGCCAACAATGACACAAAAGTTTAAATAAAAGCAAAGCAGTACACCTTCATGAACTCCGAAACCTCTCCACTGATAATTGTCATAATGAACAAACGAACAAAATATGTTAATAAATACAAAAACACTTCGATTATTAGTCTAACTCCCAAATAAGTTTCCTAAGAAATTACAGTCTACTTTATAGGTCACAATCAGATTGACAAGGTGTT
>NC_090744.1:90809512-90812012 GCF_036898095.1 Palaemon carinicauda
CTCCTTCCATCGGCTTTGTCATTGCACTATGTGACTCACAAACTGCATTTGCCTAAATGTCACTGAAGTTGAAAGCTTCTCTACCAACTCCCACCCTCTTCAATACATGCTCATCAGTTTTTCTCCCAGTCCATGATATTTTCAGCATTCTTCTCCTAAACCACATATCTGCAGCCTGTAACATTTTCTCGTCTGCTTTCCTCAAGGTCCAAGTTTCGCAGCAATACAACAGTACAGACTAAACAAAACATATCACAAACCTCCTTTTTATATTCATAGACGTTTTCGAGTTTTTAACTATTTTTCTATTTTTTCATATGCATCTTTTTTCATAGTTATTCTCCTTTTTATCGATTTTTTCATATTGTCCATCACTTTTGACCGTCCATCCTGAATCATTAAAATTATCGGTTTGTTTGACTGTTGTTGGGGGATTTTATATTTGGCGATAACCATAACTTTTGGTTTCTTAATATTTACTGACAAATATCTTTCTCTGCTTGATTAGTCTAAAGTAATAATTAAAGATTGAAGTCTATTCTGGGAGTATGCAACACGCCTTATCGTCCCCATATCTGATATCATTAATATTAACTCATCAAAACGTAATTCCTTCCATATCTGCGAGATCTCTCATTATCATTTCACTCTATAAATCAAAGAGATCAGGTGATAACAAACAGACCTGATTTACACCTGTTTCGTCCTTTTCTACTTTCATTTGATTCCAATAAAAAATTTTTATCCATCTCGGATCTTTCCCATCGATATTCATCTGTTTCAGTATCCTTATAAGGTCTGCGTCTAACCCCATCAAAAGCATATTCATAATCAGCAAAACAAACATTATACAGTAGATCCTTTTCAACTTCTATTGCTCTCTCTCTATCAACATTCTGAGAAAAAAAATTGTATAACTTGTCCCTTTATCTCTCATAAAAGCGCATTGTTCATTGCCAATCTCTGGGAGTATCTTATTTATTATTCTATTCAAAACAATTCTTTATCATATTTTTTTGTGATCTGAATTATGATACTGAGAGCTGAGTGTTTATTGCACTCAAGTGTTCGTGGTATTTTCAGTTTGGCGATAAAGGTTGATTTATACATCTGTGGTGCAGGCTCTCCTTCTTCATATATTCCCTCCACTATATCCTTTAATATATCAAAGATGTATTCTACTAGAGATACTAACATCTCTGCTGCCATTTCATCATCACATATTGCTTTACTGCTTTTATTTGCTTTAAAGCGGCCTCTATATCTGATCTGATTACTCATGGTCTTCTCCGTTGTCATTCAAGTCAATTTATTCTATTTTGTCATCATCAAACAATTCTCCTATATAATCAAACCATCTCTCCAATATTTCTTGCGATTCCACTATTATAGTTCCATAAACCTTTTTTATAACAGTGCTGATATTTCTTTTCTTTTTAAAAGTAATTTCTTTAACTTTGTCTTATTTCTCTGTTTATCTCCCCCATCCAAATCTTCCACCCTCTCACAACTCCTATACATCCATCTCTCATTGTCTTTATGCATTCCTTTTTAAATAGTTCTATCCTAAGCGCTTTATCCACCATTTTTACCTTTTCGTAGCCTTGTTTCATCCATCGTTATCAAACTATCTTCTGTCATCCATTCTCTCCTAGCTCTCATTTTTGTTGTAGGTATATTTTCATTACCTTCTTTTACTGTATTTTTCCTATTTTGTCACTTTTACTGAGTATGCTGGAGCACTCGACCTCCATCCTTAGTGAGTCCAAAGCTCAAATCCAATTTCCACCACCGCGTGACAAGATTCTATTTGATTCCTTTTAATCACATTGTTGGATGCAACTGCTGCATAAGCTACCATTCAATTCATTTCCTGAGATGGGCGAAACATCTCTAATACACATATTCAGCCTTTGATCAATTCTTCTGAAGAAATAAAAAAAAATCATCATATTTTTGTTTTTTTTTGGTAAAAAGAATAACTAAGTAGCAACTATTATTGCATCTATTGGTACATCTATTGTTTAATTTGTTTGCCCTCCAAATAACAAATATAGTACATGGGAATTTGGGGGAAGTGTGTTATGGTCACGAAATGACAGCTGATTAAATTGGCAGACGGATACAATACATAATCTATACATTTTGTTATTTCAACATCATGTTTAGTCCTCAGTCATGTCACTTGTGAACACTTAAAATTGCTTAAGTCTCTCTCTCTCTCTCTCTCTCTCTCTCTCTCTCTCTCTCTCTCTCTCTGTTGGTTAATCGTTCAACCAAAAAAGAGATGAAGTTAACCGGGAAGTGGTCTCGGGGGAGTCAGAGAGGATATTAACCCTCCTATTCCAGAACCTGTTAAAGTCTCATTTCCAAATTTGCTTAACCAGTTCTTCATAGAACTACTTGCTATTACATCTCACGGGAGTATTCTCTTACTAATTACATACCGGAATAGTTCCGTATGCTATTTACAAGATGAAATTTTAACATACGTTATATA
>NC_090744.1:90814512-90824512 GCF_036898095.1 Palaemon carinicauda
TTTTACCGACTTTTTACTATAGTCTATAGGTTTGATCAATCACTTTACTTATAATTCTGTACATATTGTTTTTGTTATAATTCTTGTTGATCTAGTTTTTAGGTGTGATGTCTCTTTTTTATTATAGTTAATTCTTATGCTGTCTAGAAACATTGAGCGAAATCCGGGGCCAGTACGTCCTAGATTTCGTCAATGTCGTCTTATGTATTGTAATATTCGTGGTCTTCATGCAAATATTCAAGACCTTACAGTTGCGTCCAAACAGTACAATATTCTTTTGTGCTCAGAAACTTTGGTTTCTAATATGAGGCACTCATCTGAGCTCCTTATAACTGGTTTTAAGAAGCCAATAATGCTGAAACGTGATGCCATCCCTAAGGCCAGGGGAATGGCAGTGTATATTAGGACTGCGTACCCTGCTTCTCATAAGTCCTGCTATCAATGTGGATGTCATGAGATTTAGGTAATAAAAGTTTGTGGCAGGCATAACAGCTTTTATTTGTGTTCGATCTACCGGAATCCAGACATGGATGACTCTATCTTCGATTGTCTTCTTATCATTATGGCTAAGATACAAGATAATAGAAAGGCTTCTTTTTTCTTTGTTGGTGATTTTAATGCTCACCATAGGTAGGGGTTAAGTTCTATCTCTCCTACCGATCGCCATGGCTTAAGAGCTTTTGACTTTGCCTCTGAATCAGGCTGTGAGCAAATCATGAATGAAGCTACTCACAGGTCTGATAATTGCTTGGACCTCGTATACACTGACTCCCCTGGCGTTATTACTTGTAAGGTTGGTTCCCAGTCGGGACATCTGATGATGCCTTGATTTCATTAGTAGTGAAGACTGAGCAGCCTGTCCCTGATATATTATACTCTTGTAAAATTTATGTGAAATCCCAAGCAGACTGGAATGGGATTTTGCATGATCTTTTGTGCTTGAATTGGTCACAATTATATAGTAGTGTTGATCCTGTTGTCCCTTTGAAAGAGAATCTATTCAACATAATTGATAGACGTATCCCTTCTCGTGTGCTAAGGTACAGAGTGAAGGACAAACCATGGTTCAATGATGATTGTAGAAGTGCTTATTTGGAGAAGCAGGAGGCCTATCATCTTTGGAAGGGTAACAGATCAGATTTGAAGTGGAATAACTATACTCAGCTTCGAGCTTTTGCTGAGAGAGTTTATGCGTCAACTGAAAAGGAATACAGTTTAACCATAAAAGAAACCATTTCTGTTACAACTCAGGAACATAAATGGTGGTCTACCCTTAAATCAGCATTCTTTGGTGTAGATACAACTATTCCTCCATTACTTAAACCAGATGGCTCAGTCACACACTTTTATATCTGTTTAATTTTCATTTAACATTACGTCAAGAAACTTGAATAATAATGATGTTATCATAGCTCATTTCAATACACTGTACTGTATATGTTAGCTCATTTACGCGAACATAATCTTCACCAAGACAAGACCAAGACTTTATAGTCCTAGAGTTCGGAGGTCTGCTCATTGTTTCCATGGTAAAATTTTCTCAGGAATTAAGAAATCCATTTATTTCAAACACAGTGGTAACCGTTCCTTTAGAAATTAACATGAAATAGGAGTGGGCATTCTCCGCGACAGATCGCAATTTCAAACATATTTAAAATTCTTATTCTCCAGATATAAATGTATGTAATATCTACAAATAATTATTTCATGTTAAGCTTACCTATCTTTGATTCATTTGATGAGAATAATGTTAGATTGTTTTGCTTTTGTTACTTTCAGATAACCTGAGATGTTGTCAAAAGTTATTACGAACAAGCGAAAATCTGTAATTTTCTCTCTTTTTCAGATTTTCTACAAATAAAATATGGTGTGGGTAGGTTATTATTGCGGTCCATCTTTCTATTGTAGAAACCATTATCAGATCTCTTGTACTTAAAGATATAATTAAAACCCTCTCAGGTCTGGGATTATACATTTGATGGACTATACGTAAAAGTGACTAATGGAATTTGCTGTATTTATTAACGTAGGTGCTTTCTAATCCATCAACTTTGAAATTAAACGAAACGTAAGCATTTCTTCCGGTTCAGCCTCTGCTACGTAAATTTGATAGTTTTTTCTTTATCAAGGTATTTCAACTATTAGTCACAAAATATTGTTTCATATAAGCATAGTTGTTATCAGAAGACTTGCTAAGATTCTAATTAGCACCATTATAACATTAATCATAGATGAGACATGGCATTTGGAATAGGATAAAAGAAGAACATGGCATGCCTTCTCCCGCCATATTAATACCAAAGTCTTTTTTTTCCATCACAGAATAAGAAAACAACACCAACTTTCCCGATTCGCATTGTTTGTTTGTTGATCCAGAAGCAGCTGAATTTTTGCCACTACGGACCTTTGCGCTAAAGCAATCATTAAATGTGGAGGGAATAGGAATACTGATGTGGGCCTCTGGTCTCTTTCTAGCAAACAGAAGCGAATATGAACTTCAGTTTCATACAACTTATCCTTTTTTTTCTCTTCATTTATTGTCCATTCTAATTGGATGTTTAGCTGAAGATTACAAAAATATTTTTTTTTTTTTTTGCATCATTGCGAAAACCTCATGAAAGAAAAGAGATTCGAGTCCTCTAAAGAAGTCGGTGACTAAGTAAGGACAAAGGAAATTGCTCCAACTTTCCAAGTTGTCAACATGATAAAGGCTTGCTTTTACGGTAAATCTCCAGAAGTGATATCTCATTGCATCATGTATCGCTGAATAATATTTTAAAGTTGCAACAACGACAACACTTTCGTAAGTTGCATTATCTAAGTTATAATGAATAAATGGTAATTATATTGCCTATAAATAATCCGGCGTTTTTATTTTCAAGGAAACATGAGTATATGAATAATGTCTTTTATTATTTTAAATCAATGTGCAATTAACTCCTAAAATGCCTACTTATATTGGTAAATATGTTTGTCAGTTTGAGAAGTATATTTCTTACGCAAAACGACTTTTCTTTACCATATTAACAATTTTACATCCACCCCATTACGAAAATATTTCGCTCAAGAAATCCCTATTTTGGGGGGACATTTTATTTGACCAGTCATAGTACATAATCTATTAAAACAAGGAATCTATAACTTTTATATTCTATGGCTGAAGAAGAGAGTAGAAATCCTCTGACTTACAATGTGTCCAATGGCGCTCAAGGGGTAAGAATTACAACATTTAACATCATTTGCATGACGTTAGAGTTATATATATATTCACAACATGAAATACTAATAAAATGGTCAATTCATCGTCTTTTTTATGTTTGATTGACAAATCTACTGTAAACTACTGTAGGTCACAACCACTAGAGGTAACTGACACAAGTACATATTGCACCAAGTTAATATGTCTATTGACGAATGGAAGACCTGAAGGAAGAATTAGCAAAGGGCGTTATGCATGCCGAGGTCTTTTAAAAACATTCATGCAACCTCTACTATAAATCCTTAGGGGTCCATAGATACCTTTGTTGTTTGTAAATAAAGATAGTTATTTAGAAGCTTGTCTTATTTTCATGCCCCCTTCATTTCCCTCACTTATCATTTATTCCCCCTCGAGAACCTTTAAGATATTCCTTGGTGACCCTAAACTCAGTCAACAAATTCTCTGAAAGTTTCCTTTAGTTCTTATTGTAGTTTCATGGACTTTGTATTTTTTTCCGTTAGATACAACGAGAACCAAATTTACGCAGTTATTTTGACAAAAATTTGAAATAATTATATTTTTGGTTGTTTAAGGCTCAATTTCATCGTTTTGAAAGGCGATTGAAAATTACTATGACCATTTCGAGTTCTGTCTCTGAGAAGCGTTTGTATGTAACTATGTATGTACTAACTCTCATCAGGCATAGTACATACCAAGTAAATGTGTGCATATGTGAAAATAATAAAAAGTTATTCTGAATTCAGTTTTACATGCTAGCACATATGTGTATATAGATACATTATCTTGTATTTTTATATGAGATATCGGTGACTTTACACTAAGAATGGGTGATAAAGAATCCATGACCTAAAGCCTATTCCATTTCTCCAGAAAATTATTCTATAAATCTTTAAATATTTCCACTAAAATTTTTCCGTGTAAGACAAGATCCAATATTTCGTTATTAATTGATTTATTCTTTTTATCAAGCTAACGCTTTTAACAAGGGGGTAACTCCGAGGATACATTTTATCCCAGAGATAACTTTCTTTTAAGAAAACAGAAATTTTTGTGAGCAATGTGTAAGAAGCTATGCTTCCTGGAGGGAGAATTTACAGCTGCAGTGAAGGTAAATGATTAGGGTGACTCATTAATGAATAAAATTCGTAAGAAATTCGTATTACATTTAGGCATAGATTTAATCGCTGTTACGCTATATGGCGTTGTTATATTTTCTGAAATGAGTTTATCCTCGAAAAATGTTCCAGTATTTCGTTCACATATGTCAAAATGTTTGCACGACTCTAAAATTCATTTTTGGAACCCGACGCATAACTGCCCCAGGACCCATTACATACGAGCCATATATACAAGAATTTCCTGGCGCTGGTTGAATTTTCTGAGGGGGAATATTCTACCTATTTCGAATATTCCAGAGAGTCGGGAGTGTTGACGTGTATTCCTAAATGTCAGCTTCAATTTCGAACAATGTTTGTATCTCCTGGTGTCCTCTGACAACTTGCTCCACTGTTGTGATTTAAGTAAACCTTCGATGGCTTTTAGAGATTGGAATTAGTTTCTAACGCTTTAAAAAAGCTAGTGATTATTCAAACCTACAGTCGCAACTGACTTTTATTCTGCACTGGATATTCTTCTTTCAGATACAAATGCCTCTGAGTTTAAGATTCCACAGATCTCTCCTTCGCTTTTTAAAGTTTCCCATCGTTTATTTGTTTTAAATCTTCATATTTTTTTGCATTATTCACAAGGAACTGGTTCATTTAAGGGATATATCGCTGAAGTTCTTACTAGAACATTTAAACTTTTTTCTTGCAGAGGAGAATAATATTTTTTATCCTAACACTTTTTTATTCTTCATGTAAGTATCTAAATTCTAGCTGTAAGTAACAAAAACTGTTTTGTGACGACAATATTTTTCCTAGGACTACTAGCATCATGACCTTAACATAATCATAAGCAGGAAATAGAATTGTATTCTGTAGCAATTTTTATCAGTTTTTCTTGCTTAAATATATGGCACTGAGGTATGTGCATGCAGGAGTCAATTTATATAGAACTTCAAGAAAAGCATTAAATCTTGTTCAGCTCTGAAACAACAACCGCATTTAATGGATTTCATTTGATATTTTTTTTTTTGCCACACTTCATGGATTTCAAATGGTTAGATTTCCACGCAACAACTTTAAATGTGTAGTTTATGTCTAGAAAATGAGAAACTGAGACAAGAATCTATAAAAAGAAATATCCTCAATTTCGAGAAACCGATGTATCAAGTTTGGATTGAATCAATGACTGTCAGTGACGACAATCTGCATTAGACATGGCTTCTTTAAATAAATATAGAAATCGAACTCTAGTAAAGTTATCCTCATATTTTTCAGAATTATAGATATTGAGCAATGAGCATGAAAGTTCCTTTCTTTGGTTTGTAAAATTATAATCTAAATAAATTTGATTTTTATAAAAGGGTTGATACTCCATCCATATGCCAGCTTTTATTCTTTCGTGATTTCAGCAGATATTTCATTATGTGAGTAACAAGGATAAAATGCTTTAGGTGATCTCTGTAGCAAGACTTAAATTACGCCATAATTTTTCAAATACATTATATTCTATTCTGAGAGAGAGAGAGAGAGAGAGAGAGAGAGAGAGAGAGAGAGAGAGAGAGAGAGAGAGAGAGAGAGAGAGAGAGAGAGAGAATCCTCCTACCGGATGGTTGCTCTATGATATAAGGAAGTCACATCAGGTGTGTTAAAGATACCTGTCTCATCTGATTAAAATCGTCCTTTTTTAAACTATTTGTTATGCATTTCCATATTTTTAGTTAAATTCTAAATGGTATTAGAAAAGCTTTGAGATAATAATGTGTTTTTTAACACCAGCTTTTTATTAAACGTGATAGATAAATAATAAGACTGATAATCAGTTACTAAAATAAAAAAAAAAATGCCTAAAAACGTCCAGTTCTATATTTAGATTTACATAAAAATTATATTTTTTAATGTAGTACAAATATCTATCCGAGTAATAATGAATCACCATCAAAATAGTTCCTACGTCGATTTCCATCCGTACAGTATATTTCAGATAATTATTTACACACACAAACTTTTGTTGCAACAGAAAAGAAAGGTTAATTCTCTTATATATTTAAGCACAGACAACATTAAACAGCATCCGTCAGCCTATCTCTCATTTATTCATCTACCTGGCAATGAAAGTTTTGTCAGCGTAATGTAGTATTATTCTGTTTAGATACACATACTTTTATTTAACATTTATTAAAAGATAATCTACATACATACTGTACATACATACATACATACATATCCGAGACAAAAATAAGCAGGAACATTGCAATTTGTAATCGCCCATTAAGACGAATTGGCCTTAAAAAGCACAAAATATGTTGAAGCTTTCAGATTCTCATAAAAAAAAATGTGTAGACTTAGCCTTCGTTGCTTCCAACGAAGCAAACGAAACAAAAATTAACAATAGAGAAAACCCCAAGAGAAATTTGTTCACTGGAGTCAGGATCACCAAGAAATTGGGTAGAGGATCTCCAGATAGAATAAAGGATTTAACTTCCTCGGGTGGAAAAATGAAAGATTAACTAGGAAGTGTTGTTAAAGGGTTATTATTATCATTATTATTATTATTATTATTATTATTATTATTATTATTATTATTATTATTATCATTACTACTAGCTAAGCTACAACGCTAGTTGGAAACACAAGATGATATAAGGCCAAGGGCTCCAACAAGGAAAAATAGCCCAGTGAGGAAAAGAAAGAAGGAAATAGATAAACGATATGAGAAATAATGAGCAGCTGAAATAGAATATTCTAAAAACAGTAACAACATCAGAACATATATTTCAAATGTAAACTATAAAAAAGACTTATGTCAGCCTGTTCAACATAAAAACATTTGCTGCAAGTTTGAACTTTTGAAGTTCTACTGATTCAACCACCCGATTAAGAAGATCATTCCACAAACTGGAATAAAACTTCTAGAATAATGTGTAGTATAGAGCCTCGTGATGGAAAGGCCTAGCAATTAGAATTAACTGCATGCCTAATATTACGAACAGGATGGAACTGTCTGAGAAGATCTGAGTGTAAAGGATGATCTGAATTATGAAAAATCTTATGAAACTTGTATAACGAACTGACTGAACGACGGTGTCAGAGATTAATATATAGATCAGGAATAAGAAATTTAATAGACTGTAAGTTCCTGTCCAACAAATTAAGATGAGAATCAGCAGCTGAAGACCAGACCGGAGAGCAATACTCGAAACAAGGTAGAAAGAACGAATTACAACACTTCTTCAGAATAGATCGACAATGGAAAATTTTAAAATTCTCTCTCAATAGTCCAATTTTTTATGCAGTAGAAGAAAACACAGACCTAATGTGTTTCTCAAAAGTACATTTGTTGTCGAGGAATCACACCAAAAATTTTAAGAGTCATACAAAGTTAAAGAAACATTATCAATGCTGAGATCCGGATGTTGAGGAGCCACTGTGCTTGACGTATTTACAATCAAATATTAAGTTTTGTTAGGATTCAATCTCATGATCAATGATTTGTACCAAGCATTTATTTTAGCCATATCTCTATAAAAGGATTCAGCAACCCCAGATCTACCTACACCCAAGAGATGGAATTGATGTAAAGAGAGTAGTATCATCTGCATATGCAACAAGCTTGTTTTCTAGGCCAAACCACATGTCATGTGTATACAGTATGAAAAGTAATGGGTCAAGAACACTACCCAGAGGAACACCAGATATTACATTATTATTATTATTATTATTATTATTATTATTATTATTATTATTATTATTATTTTCATTACTTACTAAGTTATAAGCCAAGTTTGAAAAGTAGAATGCTATAAACCTAGGGGATCCAACAGGGAAATAGCCCAGAGAGGAAAAGAAACAATGAAAAAAAAAATATTTTAAGAACGGTAACATTAAAATGAATGTCTCCTATATAAACTATAAAATCATTAACAAAACAAGAAGAGAAAAAATATAGAATAGTGTCCTCCCAGTGTACCCTAAAACAAGAGAACTTTAATCCAAGATAGTGGAAGACCATAGTACAGAGGCTACTATTCATGACTAGAGAACTATGGTTTGACTTTGGAGTGTCCTTCTCCTAGAAGAGCTGCTTAGCATAGCTAAAGAGTTTCTTCTACCCTTACCAGGAGGAAAGTGGCCACTAAACAATGATAGTGCAGTAACCCCTTGGGTGAAGAAGAATTGTTTAGTAATCTCGGTGTTGTCAGGTGTATGAGGACAGAGGAAAATATGCAAAGAATAGGCCATACTATTCGGTGTATGTGTGGGCAAAGGGAAAATGAACCGTAACCAAAGAGAAGAATCCAATGTAGTACTGTCTGGCCAGCCAAAGGACCCCATAACGCTCTACCGGTAGTATTTCAATGGGTGGCTGGTGCCCTGGCAAACCTACTACCTATGGGTTCCATCAACAGCTACTCTGTATGCTAAGAAACGACCAACTGTTTTGAGTTTGAAAACAAGGGCCTCATGATTAACTCGATCAAAGGCAGCACTAAAATCATGGCTAATCATCTTCCTGACCAAAAAGCAGGGATTTCTGTACAGCATTGGAGATTTTAAAAAGGGTATCACATGCTTCAAGGCCTTTACGAAAACCAAATTGCAAACTAGGGAACAGATGATTACCTTCAGCAAACCTATAAAATGTTTTGCCAAAAGACGTTTCAAAAATTTATATAAAATGAGAGTTATGGGAATTGGGCGGTAATCAGTTAAACTTGAGCTATCACAAATACAATTACATTGCGCTAACTGCGCAAAATAACGGATAACTTTGGAGCTATTGGATATGGTATTGGTTATCCAAAATGGAATGGCCCCTTCATACATACCTGGAATAATATCCATTCATAAGACTGTTCTACATCTCATCCAATGTCAACGATTCTTCTTGTTGGGGTTTAATGATACGTTGGTATTCTTAAAATACATTTAATGTGCAAATGACTTACATTGCTGCTTAGCTCTCTGTGTCTTGTCTAAAAAACTTGTGCCTCTCGAGTGAGAATGTGTAAACAAAACTCGTACACATACATACAAAAAAAAAGTGAGCATCGCTCTCAAAAAGATCGAATTCTACTGCAACACAAAAGTAAGAAGAATCACATCCTAACTTTAGGACAATTAATTAACGATCAAATCCTTCATAACATACGCTACTACACTTATAAACTATGTTGAAACACGTTTTAACTATGCAATATAGTATTAAAGTACAAAATACATAACCGGAGCTACGAAATCGGCAGTCTATGAAAAAAAAAAGGAAAAATACAATCGAGGTCTACACCTCTATAAGCATCAAGGTCCATTAAGAGAGCTTTAATTTCACGAGATCGAAAAGCTAAACTAGTGTGTAGCTTTAAGGAAACAGGAATGAGAAAGCTCAAGTTACTCATTAGTCTGTTTACTGTCAAACACACCAGCTAAAAGCGTTACCTTTTCTTCTGGGCAGTTTAAGTAAAGGAGTAACTGTTGCATCTACACCAAAGAGTGCAGATTTAAGGGTAGACCACCATTTATGTTCCTGAGTTGTACCAGAAAGGGTTTCTTTTTTGGTTAAATTGTATTCCTTTTCAGTTGAAGCATAAACTCTCCGAGCAAAAGCTCTAAGCTGAGTCTAGTTATTCCAGGTCAAATCTAATCTGCTACCCTTCCAAAGATGATAGGCCTCCTACTT
>NC_090744.1:90827012-90844512 GCF_036898095.1 Palaemon carinicauda
TTTATTTTTTTGTAATTATTAGATGATTTGTGTTTTATTTCAATATGCAGTAATTTTCATACTTGTATGAAGTATGGTTGCTGGAAAGTGTGGGGGAATGGTGTAAAAAGCATATGAGTGAGGTTGATGCTGACAAAAATGCCCATATTGCTATTTGCTCACTATGTGAATTCTGTAATTTTGTTAATTTCGCTCATTTTTTGGGCTTTATCCATATGCATTACTTTTGCGCTTGTACAAAATATGGCTGCTGGAAATTATGTGAGAATGGTCTGCAAAGCTTGTGAATGAGCTTAAAATGTAAGTTATCAGAAACATGACACATATTGCCATATGGCATATTTTTCTTCGAGTGCTAATTCTATTCATTTTCAGATCATGGTACGACGTCATCATGCTCACAAGGTTGATCAAATCAACTAACTACTAAGGGAGCTAGAGAGTAATGTTTATGATAACTTCGAAGTTGTAGACATCTCTGACAATAAGGATTTGAGTGGGAAAGGGGGGAAGACAGGGCTAGTGTATCTGTTCCTGTTGTTGTTTTACCACCATCACTCTTGCAATCCACTTCACGTAACCCTTACAGCCTAGACACCAGAGAAGAAGAGGAGCAGGAAGATGAGGGGAAACTCCATCAAGCTCTGTGAGCCCCGAAGACATACTGACCAAGAAATGATTCTAGGTCACGATGAAACAGATAGACAGAGATTGTAATCCCTCTCTCCCCATAATTATGTTTACCCACTAGATAGAATCGGGAGGTCCAACTTCTGCTACTATAAGGTGAGGGGAGTGTCTGACATTTTCTTTTGTTCTTGGATGATGGAATCCATAGCGGGATTGCCGAACATTCCAATGCTTGCCTTGCCCTTCTGAGAGTGAACTACCATCGAAAGGGCAACGTTGCCCTCAAGATGGACACGGGCTTGAGGGAACTAAAGGCCTTCATTGGAATTTTCATAATGTTCTCAACGAGGAGTGACAACCATAGAGTAGCATGCAATATGTGGGGTTTCGGTATATTGGTGCACGATGAATGAGCAATGAGAGACGAAGTTCCTCCTCCATTTCTTAAAACGACTTTAGAACTATAAACCAAATTTTCCAACTTTCCCTATTTCTTTAATTTGACCAAATCACCTTCTAACAGTGAAGAGGAGTAATTCTGTGTTCTGGTCCTCAGGATAATTTTGATACATAGAAATATTCATGGAGAAACTTAAAAAACAAAATAGGCATTGTTTGTTTAACTTTAAAAACAAATTGATTAAATAATCACCATTGGAGGATATTGATGTCACCCTATAACTCCTTATCCCCATAACTTCTATTCGGTCGTCATTAAAAATTTATCGACTTCTTAGTCTTAAGAATTCTGGCGTAAAGAATCAAGAAGTAGGGTTTACTTTGATACATAATAGATTAAGATCTTATACCCGCAGTCGTTGTTAGGCCACGTAATACTTGATTTAGTTAAGGTCTCAGAAAGACAAAACATTATTTACCGAGAGATAGTTGGTCCAGATATAAGATTTATCTTTAATGGAACATTAGGCTTTCAGTAAGCTGTTTATTCGTTTTATTTTTTAGTACTATGTATCTTCAAGTTCATACTAGTTCATGCTAGTTGCTTTCGTAAAAAAGGTTATACCAAATCTTAGAATGTTGACTCGCGTATCTAAGTTATGTTTATCTAATAAATTTTTTTTAGATCCTAAAGCGAGTCAGAATTCTAAGAGCAAATGCCGAAAGACAACCAAAAAAGGAAAATGAAACGAAGAAGAATGTTGTGGGTGCTTATGAAGGTAACTGATAACGAAGAGTGAACGCAGGTGAGAGAACAGAACTATACAAATACAAATAACCTATATAGAAAAATTTTCAGGAATAATTACTAGTCAAGACAACCACTTTTTTTTTTTCAAATATTTCTGAGAATATATTTTTTTATTCTTTTATTCAAGAATTAATCATTGACTTTAAAAACATTATATGTGACCTGCAAAGTTCTTTTTCTTTTTTTAAAGAAACTACGGGATTTCCGATTTCTAGATGCACCGAGGTACAGAGACAAAATATATAAATAACATGCATAAAAATGTATGTATGTATATGACACAGTCAATTCATAGATTCTAATAAGAACCAATGCCCATAAGATACTGGAACTTATGATTAGTTAAAACTAGTCATGAAAACGAATGATATTTATTACCCAGATCATATCGTCGAGTGCACTTCTAAATGGAAATGGCTCATCTCAATGAAACAATCCAGTGTCTGTCACAGTTGTCATTTGAGAGGAAAATTTTGAAAACGAGAAATATAGACACAAACACCCATAAAAAAATACACACACTATGGTTTCCTTATCCGTCTTCATGTAGAATCCAATTCAGCAGTTAAACAACGCTCGTTGGTAATTATTTTCACTCTATACCAAACTTGCTTATGCTAGATGTTGTATGTGTGTCCTACTGTGTGGTGTAGGAGAATGTGGGGTTTAAGCGTGTGTATGCATGTATGTGCGTATGTTTATATAACACACTTATCATGTTTTTCATTCTTTTTCCTATTAGATATAGGTATATCCATCTGTCTGTCTGCTTTTGATCTTTTTATGATCTTGTAATAAACAATTCATACCAGGTCCCTCAAATGGTTTTTGCTCTCCTGTGGGTCACTTCGCTGACATGTAAACCTTATCCCGTTGCTTCTCCACTCTTGCGAGCAGTACATGAATGTGCTGCACAGGCCATCCATGTAGGTCACTATTCTAGTATCATAATTACTTATAATTTATATCAAACACCTCAAATAGTCATTGCTTTGCCGTGACTAGCTTCTCTCGCAAATAAACATTGTTTCATTGCTCCTCTGTTCTGGCAAACAGTGTATGGATGTGCTGCACACGCCATCCATATGGATCACAATTAAAGTATCATGATTATTTAGAATTTACATAACGTCCCTCAAATGGTGTTTGCCTCCCATAATTTGCTTCACTAACAAATAAACATTATTTCATTGCTCCTCTGTTTTGGTAAGCGATACAGGGATGAGTTGCGAACACCAGCTATGTAGGCCATTATTTCAGAGACACTTTTTACTTTTAGAAGAGCAACAATAACTATAGATGAGCGTATTTCAAATATAACTAATTACATAAATAAATAAAATAACTCTAAATATCGATATAGATTGAACTTCCTTCACTGAGACAGCTTGTCACGCATATGGCACAGAACGCCGAGCATTGACAAGTTTCGCATAGTTTATCCATTGCCTCAACCTGCATGAAAAAGAGGTATGGGCATCAAAATTTCAAGCTTTATATTCTAATCTGAAGTCTTTAGAAACACATCAATCTAGATTAGCTAGTCAATGCAAATGGGTAGAGCTACAAAACTTGAAAAGCAAAGATTGGATGGATTTTGAGATTTGCAGTACATTACCAGAAAACTGCAATAATGCCCAAAAAATTGTATTTGAGGTTCTCTTGATTTTCCGATCTACATAACCATATATTTTCAAGCATGAATATTAAAAAAAATGAGAAGTAAGAAGTACCTTGAACAATATGAGCTTACGGTCTTGCCTAAAAGAGAAAACTACCTACTTCTCTCCAAACATTGAACAGCTCTCCAAGGAATACCAGGAACATATTTGACATCAATCAACTTTATTTATATAAATTAAGGAGAGAATTATATTTTACTTACTATTAATTAATTTCCTTTTCAAGTCTTCAAAATTTCATGTAATTTCCATTAATGTAATGTTGTTTTTCTTTTGCAATCATGTGATTTCCATAAACATCACTGCATCTATTAATAATAATATATTTACTATTCTCTCAATATGAAAAGAAAAAAAAAGTTCGTAGATAATTTTAAATATATATAACTAAATTATTTGGTTTATAATAATGTAATTCCCCCTTGAATTGTAAGGTATGGTCGTATAACTTCTATGAATATAACATAGCCATGGTTCTATGTATTTTGTGCTGTCTATAATCATCTTTTATACGACCGGTAATAAGTGTAACAAAGAATAGTACATGGAAGAATATATCATGTACTTTGCTTTGTAAATGTTAGTTTATCAAATAATAGAATTCTAATAAATTTTTGAAGAAATCCTCTTAAACTACTGTATATTATTATTTCTAATGTACTGCATATTTGGATTTTATGTTGTTTTCTGACAGTACTGCATTTTTATGATTCTCTAAATAAATGGCTCTTCTAACTTCAAGGGTTGGTGACCCCTGATCTGTGGCTTTTAAAGGTGAGGTAGTTTTTTATGGTTTGGTTGGTTAAATCTGATTAAAATTTTCTGTTTTGTGTTATATGCGACATGTAGCGTGCCTTATACGGGTCCTTCCATTTGTTTAAAACTTACGAAATTCATTAATTTTTATTACAATATTCAGCCATACGTAAGTTATGCTGATTTTTCTTTCATTAAACAATCTAAATTATCGTAAACTGAAAAGTTTTAAATTTGAAATATCATTCCATTTTTAATATGCAATAATTCTTTGGCCAATTGACTGAATTATATTTGCCTTTGAAACGCTGTTTGTACATCTGCATCAAGGGACAAGGATGGAGAGGGAAGGGAAATGCTAATGGAATGAAGAATGAATACACCGAGGATTGCTAAACCAATGCTTTTAAAAGAAATCCTTTGTATAATTATGGATGGCCAATGAAAGGTGGAAGCTAACATGTATACGTAAAATCAAAAGAATTTGAATGTTAAGAAATGTATGAAGATTAGTGTTAATGAAAGATAAGTCGAAGAGGCTTCAGTGGTGTGAGTAGGTAAAGAGAACTTATACGACTGATTATTGCAGGTTCAAAATCTTTCACGAGAAAACTGAATATCTGAATCTTCCCGTCTCATTTCTAACCTTTTCTTCAGCTGTCTTTCTATCAATGTCATTCCTAAAACATGATATGCTTAGAAAACCGGGAACAGATGACATTGTTCAGTAAATCTCTTAACAATTTGAAAAATATATATCACAAAAGCAGAGGAACACCCAAACATCTGGGAATTATTACAAAAGGATTAAGTGAGATTCACTTTTTTTTTTTGCCTCATTAGATTTGGGAACAAAGCTCTTAGAAGAATCTTGGAAATTAAATGGAAGGAGAGGATTAGAAAAGAAAACTATAATAGAGATTACTCGAATGCCATATATGGATGAGATTATGGTGAGGGGTAGATAAAAATGGCTTGTGCATGCTCTTCGCACTCCCCAAGGGAGATTAGTTCACCAAACGTTTAACTGGGTTCCACAAAGCACTAGAATAATTGAAAGACTCAGGCCTACATGGCTAAAAAATATAAAGAGTAAAGTGGCAGATGATGAGCGGAGAAGTATTGAATTAAAAGGTCAAGATAGAGACACCTGGCGAAATCTAATCGTTAATGGGCATAGGGGGAGATGCAGATGATGATGATGTATAATAGCACCAATATTTGGAGGAATCATATCAAGACGGTACTTGGATTCTTGCCCTGATCGCTGTAGAAACATGTTTGCCATGATCGCTATAGAAACAAGTCCAGGGGAGTGATATCTGGTGAGTTGTTGGCCAGGTGATTGGGCCCTCCTTTCAAATCCATCATTCTGAAAATGTTTGATGTAAGAACCCACAAACATTATTCCACAATATATCGTATTAGTTTGTTTCCATAACTTTTTAATCTTACTGGATAATGATGGCTAGCTGAAGGGCATCTAGTTGCAGTACTACATATTCAGTCAAGAGGTTAAGGTAAGCGTCTGCAATACTCCATGTCTCTTTGGAGTAAAAGGGACCAATAACTTGATAGCAAATAATCTCATCCCTCAAATTCACCTTCGGACTATCGCGTGAAGCTCACTAGCTATAGAGGAATGTTTTGATATCCAAATTCTCACATTACGTATGTTCATTTTCCCTGAAACATAAAAGATTGCATTATCACTATAAGAAACTAGATTGAGGTACTTCTATTTTTAGAAATTCGCTCTAGCATGATAACTGCTAGCTTTTATCTTCTTGAGTTTTCATTAGCTCAAGTGCCTGTACGAGCAACACTTTGTACCGTAAGAGTACAATTGCATATTCTGGTGTAGGGCTTTGTGCACTGTTAAGCATGATATCTATATGTGTCTGGCTGTAATACATACGGCTTTGTAGGAAAGCGATCAAAGGCTTATCTTACTCGACTGATATTTTCCTCAGATGTTCTAGGTTGTCCGCTCCTGCATTTATTCAAAAGTGTCTGTCTCCATAAATTTCTTGTGCTATGCATGATTTGACAGATATGGCAGTGGATCTCTTTCACTACTTAATTCTGTAGCTTAGCTGAATCTATGTATGTGGCTTTGTTTCAATAAACATTGACATATTGTTCCCTTTCTTAAAGAGTAGCTCTTTTAGGGCTTCATTCAACATTATCTCTTTCAGCAACAGTGTATCTGAAATAAACAAATGCAATGTTATTAAATATTTTGATAACTTCTGAGTATTTTGAACATGTGTGATCAAGATATTTCCTCAATGGGTTTTGTAATATACTTTTTAAACTATAAGGATACGTTATGGACACCCTGCATATTCTTTTTACATATATAACATTAGTTTATTTCCATAACTTGTCATTTGAAATTATTTTTAGATATGCTTCTTTTTATTCTTCTTTGACACTGGAAAGTTTTCCAATAAGTTTAGGATTTGGTAAATTTAATATATATGAATGTTTATATATAACTATCTATATTTTTATTAATCTATCTCCCAAACTTGGCCTGACTGTATCTCAACTTGTCTGAAGTAAATGATGATCACATAATTACACCCTGATTACCTCTCATTACATCCTAGAGCTTCCATTTAATCTTTTTTAATAATTAATCTAAAACAATTCTCCTTCTTTTTTTGTAAATCAAGGTCTTCCAACAACCAAACAACTTCCAAACACATTGATACAAAGCACTCCTCATTCACTATTACTTCAGAAATGTTGTATCTGCCACTTCTTCATCTCATCACAACCATCCTTTCAATTTCTTCAAACCTGAACAGCTGAAGATGAAAAAACCCAACATCAAAACAGAGACTTCCAAGATCAGCTAGAGAGAGAGAGAGAGAGAGAGAGAGAGAGAGAGAGAGAGAGAGAGAGAGAGAGAGAGAGAGAGAGAGAGAATTTTTTTTTATCTAGTACTTGGAAGATTCAGTTGTGTAAGTTCAGCTTAGTAAAATGAAAAGTACGAGTATTTAATCAGATGGTCTTACCAGTATTAACTTAAGCATCAGAAACTTGGAGCCATAAGGAAGCCTTAGAACATAAGCTAGTTACAACTCAAAAAGCAATGGAAAGAATAATGATGAAAATAACACCAAGAGGCAGAAAAAGAGCAACATGGATACAAGAGCAAACTAAAGTAGATGATATAGCAAAATAAAAAAATGGACAAGGGCAGAACATATAGTGAGAATAACAGATAATAGATGGACATTAAAAACAACAGAATGGGTCCTTAGAGACTGCAAAAGAAGTAGGAAAAGGAAGAGAAGACGATGGATTGACGAGCTAAGAAAAGTTGTGTCTATAGACTAGCCTAGAAAGATCATAAAAAAACATGAATTGAAAGTATGTCTAAGGCATTTGTCCTGTTCTAAACTAGTAATTGCTAATGATGGTGACCAAATATATATATATATATATATATATATATATATATATATATGTATATATATATATATATATATATATATATTTATATATATATATATATATATATATATATATATATAAATATATATATATATATATATATATATATATATATATATATATATATGTATATATATATATATATATATATATATATATATACTGTATGAACATATATCACAAGCACACGTGATTTTAATTAATGTAAATATCACCCACGAAATGCATTTAATACCGAATTCTATCTTGGGAAATACATATCCACTTGGAATTCATTTTATGGTAACAGCTTCTGGCCGGGTGGTGATTCGAACCACCACCTGTACGGCTAGAAACTATGCTTGGCAGGGACCCTATCGACTCAGTTCAGCTGTTCAGGTTTGAAGAAATTGAAAGGATGGTTGTGATGAGATGAAGAAGTGGCAGATACAACATTTCTGAAGTAATAGTGAATGAGGAGTGCTTTGTATCAATGTGTTTGGAAGTTGTTTGGTTGTTGGAAGACCTTGATTTACAAAAAAAGAAGGAGAATTGTTTTAGATTAATTATTAAAAAAGATTAAATGGAAGCTCTAGGATGTAATGAGAGGTAATCAGGGTGTAATTATGTGATCATCATTTACTTCAGACAAGTTGAGATACAGTCAGGCCAAGTTTGGGAGATAGATTAATAAAAATATAGATAGTTATATATAAACATTCATATATATTAAATTTACCAAATCCTAAACTTATTGGAAAACTTTCCAGTGTCAAAGAAGAATAAAAAGAAGCATATCTAAAAATAATTTCAAATGACAAGTTATGGAAATAAACTAATGTTATATATGTAAAAAGAATATGCAGGGTGTCCATAACGTATCCTTATAGTTTAAAAAGTATATTACAAAACCCATTGAGGAAATATCTTGATCACACATGTTCAAAATACTCAGAAGTTATCAAAAGCTGTTACCATAAAATGAATTCCAAGTGGATATGTATTTCCCAAGATAGAATTCGGTATTAAATGCATTTCGTGGGTGATATTTACATATACTGTATATATATATATATATATATATATATATATATATATATATATATATATATATATATATATATATATATACATGTGTGTGTTAGATCATTTATAGTTGTTTTAAGTATCAAAAAATAAATTTCTGTAGATGCACTCTTTTTTTCTTTTTTCACAAAATATCACTTTGTGCAATAAAGTAGTATCAAACGGGGTTTACTTTACATATTACATGTACGTTAAATCTACACATGCCTGTACTAATTTTGGAGAATCTCAATACTAGTGCAATAAATTCAAGAAATTTAAAAGAAGCTTAGTTGCTTAGTTGGTTTCGATCAATAGATTAATACACCTAAAAAACGTTACCATCAGGTTATGTAAAAGTTTAGGCTTAGGTATAGAGTGAGTGACATAAACATCGATTTTAGAGACATCTTAATATTTCTAAAACAATTCTCACAATAAATAGTAGCATTAATTACTTTAGTAACCATAAGCAATTCAAGGTAAAAAGGGTACTAGACTTAAACACTAATAGTAATAGACAGATCTAACCGAGGGACAAAAACATCGATTAAAGAGACTTCTAAACACTTGGAAAACAATTCTCACAAAAAAGGTTTCACTAATTACTTTAGCAGCCATCAGCAATTCAGTAGCTAAACGCAATAGTTAATTATCGATATCAGAGACACACTAGAGAAGAATAGAGAACAGTAACTAGAACTTAGCTTATGGGTAGTCGGTTTGCCAGGGCACCATCCAACCGTTGAGATACTACCGCTAGATAGTTATTTGGTCCTTTGACTCGGATGCTGCTATGACTGTTTCTTTGGTGACATAATTCTATAATAGTAATTGAAAAATTGATTCTATCTTCTTAGAATGGTGTAACCTATCATTCTCACGTTATTTGATACCATCTACACTGTAATTCATTTACATTTTAGTAACGAAAGGTTTGATCATGTTGATCGGCTGCTACGAATATGGGAATTTAAAAAAAAAAAGTTATCTCTTAAGTTCAACGTTCCTGGGGTTTAGAGGGGACAAACCCAAGGCCATTACAAATTAAGGTCTTTATTTACACTTTCAAATACAAGATTGAAATTAACATGGATTAGCACCATCATGCTACCGAGTTGTAATATGGAACTTGAAAAAAAAAATAAAATAAAAACAGGGGTTCACATTTAAGAAGGGTTTTTTTGGAAGTTCTGTCTATTGGATAACATTATAATAATGTGAAGAAAATCTCCGCGGACAATGAGAGACGAAAAGATATCAAGTTTATGGAATAATTCTTTATTTTCTTTGACCTGTTGAACAGTGTTAAGTGGAGGGACTTTCCCTAGGAAGGGAAACTTCCAACACCTGGAGGCAAGCCTCCGGGCAGCTCTATGCTTTCCTTCAACGAGCTCTATTTAAAATTGAAGGTTAACATTTAGTGTTGCCTGAGAAATAACCGAAGCTTGTTCTCTGGGTTCACCCAGAGAACAAGGTTGAAAGTCATACTGGTGAGTGACCTTACATACCTTATCCAAAATACATGACTTAAGAAAACATGTTCCCTGGCATTTTTGCTTAAGAAAGGTCAGTTAGGTTCAGGTAGGGTCAAAAATAGGTTATAATTACATTTCAGAGAACAATGGTGCATTTCATGTTACATATATTATTTGCATCCCTAATTTGAAATAACTAGCTTAGGAAACAATATTTTCAGGGGTTTACATATAATGTTTTTTTGGAGGGTTCAATATGATTTCGAATACACTTCCGAGAACAAGGTTGAGACTCCATTGGTGAGTAAGCTTGCATATCTTATCCAAAATACATCACTCAAAAAAATATATTCCCCGGTATTTTATTTAAGAAGGGGTAATTATGTTGTCAATCGGCCTAAAACTGATTATGTTAGGATCTTGGAGAACTATCTTATAAATCACTTTGATCATATATTTTGTATTCATAATGAAAATAAACAACTTAATAACCAATATTATCAGGTGTTTTAATGTTTTAAAGGTTCTTGTTTAGGGCCCAAATGCATATTAGTTAAGGCTGTTATGAACGAGCCACTCCCAGATCCACTAACTGTTGAAGCTGTGAACCATGGTAAGGGAGAATGTCCTGAACTTGTCAAGACTTTCTTTCAGACACTAATTGGATGACCTAGAACCATACAATCTTCCAACTCAATAACGCGACGCTCTGATTCCTTGAGCCAGGGCGTACTCTTTTTGGTGAAGAATGGTAACCTGAAACAGTTCTAAACCGAATGGGACCCTCTCTTAACTATCATGCTGTTGAATAAATTGAGACCAATCTTGCCTATACTATTTTAGACAGACACCTGAATTGTCCTACTGGTACGGTTTCAGAGGTACTATGTGGACTGACCTTTGACAATTATGATGAGTTAATACACACACTATTAGGATCCGACACCTTGCATGACGCAATGGGGATATTATATCAGACACAAAGCAGGTGTTCCCCTCCAGAACCCTCCCCACAAAGAGGTAGGCAGGATGAAGATAAATCTAAAGCAGACATGTCCCTGCCAAAGATGGAAGGTAAGGAAAGTTGGAGGAAATTAAATGTCCTAGATAAAGACCTGCCACCCTACAGGAAAAAGCCATGTATTAAATGAGCTCACCCATGACAATAAGGAATTCCGCAACAACAAGGATCTCTTAGTGCCATCAAGAAAACTGGACATTTTATGGATAGTGATGCATGCTCAGAGAATGGAAGGTATTCCAATAAGGAATGGGTTCAATGGTCAAACTTAAATAGATCATCTTACAAAACAATCAGTCCTCTACATGCCTAACATCGGACAATCCTCGACACGAAATGGTGTTGTGGAGACTGTTTATTACTCAAAAATGTGCAGAGGAATGTGGGAAGCCATATCGTGTGGTGACATATGATCTGGACGTTGCCAAAAGGGCCATAAAGTTACAGAAGACTGAGCAACCAAAGTTTGACAACATATTCATTATGTGGGGAGTGTTTCATGCACAGGTGTGCCTATTTTGAGCCATTGGAAAGATCATTAAGGAGTCTGGAATGCCGAAAATATCAGGTAGAGCTGAAGCCCTGAAATCAGGTTCGCTAAAAGATTTCTTAGTGAGCACAAATTTCCATCGATGCAAAAGCTTGCCTTTCAGATATTGCATTTCCGTGATTTTTGTAGGGGGCGCCAAGTGAAAGTCTACTTTCTTAGTGATATCCTAAAATCCTCGGCATAAGAGAACAGTGAGCGTAGGAGTCAGCTCTGTGCCACTTCAGAATTCAACATGCTCTTTGAAGACTATATTCGTTACTCTCAGTCAACATTGGATGGAACCCATGGCCCAAATGCAAGATTTTACATGCAATGCATAAATAGAATCAACCTGTACCACACCATTAACAGCATTCAGAGAGTGTGATGTCAACCTTTACACATGGGCACTTACTCAGGCAATTGACATCTTTTTCGGGACCAATCGACAAAATTATACCAGGTGGATGACAAAACATCAACTTGATCTGATGAATATACCTTCCACACATCCAGGCCTAAAAGAAATGCTGATTGCTGGACTTTTCAGTATCCGGAAAACAGAAAATCAATTCAGCAGAATTCCAGCCAGTAGATTTGATTGTTGAACAAACTATTAATGCAGATACTGCTTCAAGGATGACAGGCTACACAGATTCCACCAACAAATTCACTGCCCGTCTCCGATGGAGTGCTACTGACAGTGCCAGATCTGGTTTCATAAGTTCATTCCTTGAAATGGGTGGAATGAATAAAGCTGGTGATATGCAGGGAGAGTTAATACCAAGCACATGCCAACAAGGACCTCAGAAAATAACTAAAGACGATTGACAAAGACTTCACTGTAAAATTAGACTTTCTTGGTAATATTCAGAGAGGAAAAAGAGCTGCTGATTAAATCTCTGAGTCATTATTTAACACTTAGAGAAAATGTAGAGAAAAAAATGATAAATTTGTTTTAGAATGTGTGGGAAATGCTGAAAGATTCGAGAAGCCCATCTCCCAAAATTCCTTTAGAGCATTTGGAGACTAAGGTGCAAGAAACAAGAAGCAAGCAATCCACTTGTGATGGAACTAAGGTGCAATAGATACCTCTTTGGACGGATTACCATCACCGCTGCAAAAAGGAAAGTAGACCTGGAATACCTCCTCCAGTATCTTCTCACTCCTGTACCTCTCACTGTGTGCTAGGCGGATGGCACTATGGTGTCTATTGTGCATGGGAAGAAGGCCGGCCTTTTCAGAGTCCTTAAGAACAGAGTAAACGTTTATGGTTCCCCAATGAATAGGAAATCAACCATAATTGATTGTAGCTTCCTCCTTCACTATCTTCCAACAAATCTACCCACAACATGTGGTGGACTTTCACAAGCTTTCCTGAAGATAATCCTGAATCAGCCTTCAAAACAGGTAGACATTGTCTTTGATACATATGAAGAACCTTATATTAAGAATATTAATCGTGGGTGTCGTGGAGTGAAGGACACCATTTATTTCATCAGTGCAGTAGAACAAATTCGTTTACACAAAAGCTCTAAAATCTCAATCCTTCAAACAAAATCTACCCCGCTTTTTGTGAAAGATTGAGCAGAAAAGCAGCATTTTACAGAGCTGAATTGTGGGGAGCTCTAGGTTTGTGTAACTTTGTTGAAGTTACACCAGTAACTCACTTGGATTATAATCATCCAGAGGCAGGCACAAGAATCTGCCTTCAAGTAATTGATTCTTATATCAATCTCCAGCAGCCAGGTGACATAGTTTAGTTGTGAGGGCCTCAGATACTGATGTTGCTGTTATCCTCATACATCATTGTCATCGTATGAAAACCAATGTGTGGATGGACACTGGCAAAAAAGGTCAAGGCAACAGGTGCTATGTCAATATTTTGGCCATAGCCAGGAAAATTGGGTCCAAAGTTTGTGAAACTATACCAGGTTTTCATACTTTCACTTGATGCGATTACAACTCATCCTTCATTATGAAAGGAAAGAAGCGCAGTCTATTAATTGCTGAAGACAGTCAATTCTACTTTGGTGCTCTCTCTCTGCATTGGGTGAAGTAGATAAACCAACAGGCAAACTTCTTGAAGAGTTTACTGCCAGGATATATGGTGCAAAGAAGGTATTGCCGCTGACAAGCACACATTCCTATGTTTTGAGAAGTCGTTTGCACCACAGAAGGGCGAGGGGCTGTTTGCAAGTCTGAAGTGTGTAGATGCAAGCAGTATTCCACCCTATGAAAATGTCATCTAGCAGAAGATATATCGCAGCAACTTCGTCGCAATGCCATGGCATGCAGTATGTGACAAGATGATCCCAGAGAACCCTTAAAATGATGGGAACTCTTAGACAATGACTATCAAATTATGTGGAACACCGGACCTCAGATGCCAGAATCTGTTCTCCCTGTCTCTGCTTATCCAACCAGCAACGACAGAGATGCTGAGACTCAAGAGCCCTGCTGAGACTCAGACTTCGATGACAGTGAGAGTGATGCTAATGTATGCAGTGAGGCTGATGATGACTGACTGATAATACAATGAAATATAGCTTATTTCTCCAAATTCCCAATATAATATAGTGTAATTGAAAACCTACTGAACCCTTGAAAATATTGTTTATTAAACTGAATATTTCAAATTAGTTATGCAAAGAATATAAGCAACGTGAAATTCACCATTATTCTCTGGAATATATTCATAACCTATTTCTGACCCTATCTGACCTTTCTTAAGGAAAACTGACAGGGAATATGTTTTCTTAAGTAATGCATTTTGGGTATGTAAAGGTCATTCACCATTATGACTTTCGACCTTGTTCTCAGAAATGTAATCAAAACCCTATTGAACCCTCCAAAAGAACCCTTCTTAAATGTGAACCCTTGAATTTTTTTTCTCTCAAGTTGCATATTACAACTCAGTAGCATGATGGTGCTGATCCATATTAATTTCAGTCTTGTTCTTCAAAGTGTGAATAAAGGCCTAATTTTGGGAGGGTCTGGAGCACGCCTCCTCTAAACCTCATGAATGTTAAACTTAAGAAATGTTTTTTTTTTTTTTTATTTCACATATCAGTAGCAGCCGTTGAACATGATCAAACCTTTAGTTCCCAAAAGTGTAAATAAACTCCAGTGGAATCCCTGACTATAATCGCTATTGCATTCCATGTCAAAAACTCGTTGAATGTAAACAGCTCCATTATTATTCTGTTCTCCTATTATCTATCTCTAAGCCAGTGTCGTCCTTATCAACCATTGAATAAAAACATGCAATTGTCACCTGTGTTGTCTCTAAATAAAGTTAGTCTATATCAATTCCTCCTCCATTCTTGGCACGTTGATGACTGGCCAAGTGTCCAGAACGCCCAGCCCACCTCCTAGCTTTCACACAACCACATTATTAATTTAAAAGCTGCTAAAGAACTTACATATAACGATGATATTGCTGAAATAAATATAAATGAGATAATAGTGAAAAAACTGCTCAACAACAGCCCAGATAGATACAAAACTAGATGAAGTTTTGGTAAACAATATTTTAAAAATGTAGATTTAATGTAATTTGCTTTTTTCCTGTTGCAGGTCATAACACAGGACCCTTTGTATTCTAAATGTATTTCTGATTTATTAAAACTTGAGTAGGTGTACTAATAACACGAAAACGCTTGGCCTATTGTTTGTTTCCTTTTTCCAACCGGCATGCTGTTATCTTGAGTTATCGTACATTTCAGTGATTTTTTTATAATACTGTACCACCTGTGTGTCACACTATCGTACATAGTAACGACATTTCTCTTTTTTGTAAATATCATTGTTTGTATCTTTGCTCTCCCATCGCACTGACAGAAACTTGTATTAACCTGTCTGCCTACTTCATTGTTAACTGTTAACAGAACTGGTTGCGAGTTTGTCAAGAAATAGCATGTTTGTATTTTGTGACCTTCTTACCGGGACCCTGTGTGTATATATACTCGCTGTGTCTGTAATAAAGTTACTCAGTTGCATTCATATCACCTTTGACTCACAACCTACTCTTGGTCCAGTTACTATAGCGTACTCCACATAGGTTGGCGCCGCCCCATTCAGACATTCATCGTTCGCCAGCAGAGAGGTGTTTGCTTGGTTTCAGCGTGCAGAAGTCCAGTTCCGCATCAAGGGCCTGACTAGCTCAACCACCAAAGCAGATTATGTTCTCACAGCAATATCTGAGAACACCTTCCCGGAAATCTCCGTCTGGCTTTGTGAACAAGGAGACACCCCAATAGTGTATGCCACCCTCAAAACATACCTTCTGCAGCAGTACTCGTCGTCACCAGCCGCCCGTATAGCAAAGCTTTTTCAGCTCTCTCAACAACCGTTGGGGGACCAAAGGGCTTTACTCGCCCTCAGGGAAATGACCAGTATCGCTTCCCTGTAACCTGCCGCAGACGGCTCTTCTCGTGAGGTGAACCTACTTCGTGCCATTTGGATACGCCATTTATCCGAACCTGTACGCGCTACCATACCCGATGTCGATAGTTTACCCATAAAAGACTTGAAGACCAAAGCCAACACCAATATGGACAGCCACTTCAAGACCTCCATCAACGCCTCCTCTCCTGACGAAGAGGACACCTACTCAACTACAATCGAAGCTGACGTGAATGCCGTAGGACACACACGCCTACCCAGTGATGTGCCAGAGCGGCGATAAAGCTACCCATCACTCACCACTCACTCCCGCCACAACCAACGACTTCTACAGCCACTTACTGCCACCCATCGGCCGCATTTTTGCTACTACCATCCAGATTCGGGCTGCCCCGAAGAAATGTGCCAAGGATTGTCAGTGGTCAAAAAAAGTGTAAGTAGGCCATCGTTCGTGGCGGTCGCCTCCCGTGTTACTAATCTTTTCTTTTTACATGATGCAGGAACGGTCGTGCAAGTTTTGGTAGACACGGGTGCTTGTCGTTCTCTTTTGCCAAGGGAACTGCGATACCCACCTACGGTTACGAGAACCTCACATTATTGTTTGAAAACGGCAATTTTAATTGAAAGTTTCTCGTGGCTGACATCATATTGCCAATCTTCGGTGCAGATTTCCTCTCTCATTTCCACCTTATGGTCGATATCGCCCACCGACGATTGATCAACACGGACTCATACTTGTCGGCACCTCTTCAACCCACCCCCTCCAACTTCACTCTACACATCAGCGCACTCACGGATGCCTACACGCACCTCCTCATGTCGTACCTGGAAGTTTTCAGTTCAGAAGTTCACCAAACGCCCATGGCTACTGCCAAGCACGGTATTTTTCACCATATCAAGACAACGGGACCCCCAGTCTTCGCCAAATCCAGACGTCTGGCACCGGATCGATTGGCAGCCGCCAAACAGACATTCGCCGAAATGGAAGAAATGGGCCTTTGCCTAAAGGTCTCCATCCCATGGACATCACCCTTACACATCGTCCTGAAGAAACACGACTCCCTCCTTCCGTATGGGGATTACAGGTGCCTGAAAATGCAAATAGAATCGGATCACTACCCCCTCCTAAACATCCCCTCCCAAACATCGCCAACGTGACCTCCTACCTTGCAGAAAGCGAAAGTTTTCTCCACGCTCGACCTCCTGAAGGGGTATTATCAGGTGCCTATGAACCCAGAAGACATCCCCAAGACCCCCATCACCACTCCGTTTGGT
>NC_090744.1:90852012-90854512 GCF_036898095.1 Palaemon carinicauda
GTTTTTTGCCAGTTTGAACTTTTGAAGTTCTATTGTTGGACGAAGGAGTTGTTCATATTTATTATACATTATTTCAGTGTGCGACTTCAACAGAAGATCTTCAGTTAAGAGATTTTTCAGAATATTTTATTGTTTTCTTAAGGTTCTAAGGGAGGAAATTTCTCAGATTTCTGATTCCTATTATGCCAGAAAATAAGGAATCAGCTACATTGAAGTAGAAACTAAATATAGAATACAAGAAGATTATTGCTCAAAGTATAGAAATTCTTAAGACTTACTAAAAACGAAAATGTTAATCCTTTGTACTTTACTAATTATAACTCCCATCAGATTCCGGGAATACCTTCATTAACATATATTCGATGAAGAGAATCAAGTGAAGATATAAAGTTTCGAGTGAGATGTAACATTAGATAGATTTTCTTACATTAGTAAAACTAATGGGATAAAAAGATATCCACATCACTTGGAAGGTCTTACGCACACCTGATTAGTTTTCAATTTTGATCTAATGACATTCTCTCTCTCTCTCTCTCTCTCTCTCTCTCTCTCTCTCTCTCTCTCTCTCTCTCTCTCTCTCTCTCTCTCTCTCTCTCTCTCTTGCTGTACCTCTGCGCAGAAGTTCCCATTTTTCGGAAAAGATCTTTACTCTTTCCATGTATATGGTAATTTCATTGTTCGTTGGAGATAAAGATTTAAGAATACGCCTTATACGAAAAGCTTTTGGAGCAGATAAAACTTTCCTTGCTTTTGTTATTCCTTTCTGATGCCTTTAATCCTCACCCGAGTGAATCGGTGACTTCTGCAATTAATGGGATGAAAGACAATTACCTTCTCATAAAGGAGTCAGTTGTAAAACTGCTCTCCAATTTGCTTTCATCTATAAATTTCATGAACAGTTTATGGTGCCTAAAGTATACCTTCAATAAACTGATGAGATAATGATGTTGATGACTGAACTTGATTTTCAATTATTATTATTATTATTATTATTATTATTATTATTGTTATTATTATTATTATTATTATTATTATTATTATTATTATTATTATTATTATTATTATTATTATTATTATTATTATTATTATCATTATTATTATCATTATTTTTATTTGTATTTGTATTTTTATTTTATTTTTTATTTTTATTATTATTATTATTATTATTATTTGTATTTTTTATTGTTATTATTAAAATTATTATTATTATTATTATTATTATTATTATTATTATTATTATTTCTATTTTTATTATTATTATTATTGTTATTATTATTATTATTATTATTATTATTATTATTATTATTATTGTTTGTATTTTTATTATTATTATCCTTATTATTATTATTAATAGAAGGATGGATGTATTGGCCTTGTGTGAGACAAAGATGAAAGGAAAGGGTGAAGTGATGTTTGGTGAAATGTCTGGTAGAGTGTCTGGGATTGAAAGGGGAAGAGCGACAGAGGGTGTGGCTTTATTGCTGAGTGAATGGATGACATGTAAAGTAGTGGAATGGAAGGAGATATCATCTAGGTTAATGTGGGTAAGGGTTAGGTTGGGTAGGGAATGTTGGGCGTTTGTCAGTGCGTATGGGCCAGGTAGTGAGAAAAGTGAAGAAGAGCGGAATGAGTTCTGGAATGAATTAACTAGGTGTGTAGAAGGACTGGGTAGAAGGAATTATGTAGTTGTCATGGGTGACTTAAATGCTAGAGTGGGCGCTGGAGAGGTAGAAGGTGTCATTGGGAAGTATGGCGTACCAGGTGAAAATGAGAGTGGTGAAAGACTGGTAGATATGTGTGTTGAACAAGAGAGGGTAATAAGTGCTAGCTTTTTTTAAAAAGAAAGATAAAAATAAGTATACATGGGTAAGAGTGGCAAATGGAAGAGTAGTAGAAAGGGCATTAATGGATTATGTTTTGATAACTAAAAGAATGTTTGGAAGATTGAAAGACGTGCACGTGTTTAGGGGTATGGCTAACGGTATGTCTGATCATTTTTTGGTGGAAGGAAAATTAGGTGTAGCAAAAGAGTGGGGGAATAGAGTAGGTGGATGTAAAAGGGAGCTAGTGAGGGTTGAAGAGCTAATAAAACCGGGGGTAAAAAGTAAATATCAGGAAAGGTTGAAAATGGCATATGACGAGGTGAGAGTAAGAGAAACTGGTAATTTAGAGGAGGAGTGGAAGTTAGCAAAAGAAAATTTTGTTAGGATTGCAAGTGATGTATGTGGCAAGAAGGTTGTTGGAGGCAGCATGAGGAAGGGCAGTGAATGGTGGAATGAAGGAGTGAAGGTAAAGGTGGAAGAGAAAAAGAGGGCTTTTGAATCATGGCTGCAGAGTAATAGTATAGAGAAGTATGAAAAATATAGAGAGAAAAATGTGGAAGTAAAGCGCAAGGTACGTGAGGCAAAGAGGGCAGATGACCTGAGGTGGGGTCAGGGACTGGGTCAGTCATATGAAGAGAATAAGAAGAAGTTTTGGAAAGAAGTGAAGAGAGTAAGGA
>NC_090744.1:90862012-90864512 GCF_036898095.1 Palaemon carinicauda
TAATTAATCGAGCTACCCACATTGTCCATGCAAGTCCATATGCATGGTATTTGGGGATTGATAGAACATTAAGGAGGACACGAAAATGCTTCTTTTGGTTAGGAATGAGAAAATCAATAGAAATATATTTGTCATGCCTTTAGGTGTTTTAAAGAACATAAAATACTTTACCAGAATGCAAAAAGTTGACAGTGGTTCCTGTTAAATTTTATAAGGTACTCATGGATATGGTAGGACCATTTCTTACTGGTATAACACATCATAAGTATGTTTCTGTATTTTTCGACAATTTTACTCGGCACACTCATACTTACCTATAGTGGACAAATTAACATATTCATTAGCACAGGCATTGTGGTCTTTTATTACTAGGTTTGGTTGCCTGAAAACATTAATTAATGATAACAGTCTAGAATTAATAAATAAGGTGATGAAATCGGTCACGGGCATGAAGAAAATTGAAAATATTTAGGTACCGAATCTAGGCCTTTAGCTGATGACTTAGTTGAATCTCATAATTGGGATGTGGTGCAAATTGTACGTTACCTAATGGTTGATGACCCCTGCCATTGGCACGCCATGCTTTCTACGGCTAAGTTAGCCTTGGACATTGCATATAATGCATTGCTAAGAGACACTCTTTTCCTTTTAACGTATGTGCAGGATCCTGCATTACCATATACGGTCCATTTAAATTCGTGACAGTTGCCGAATTACTCAATCGAACCGCAATGAACACCACTGAAGAGTTTCTGAAAAGAGCTAATGAAAAACACAGCTCTTTGTACGACAGGTGATTCAGAACCACACAAGTCAAGGTATTTGTGGCCAATGAAGTGTATTTGAAACGACTAAAACCTAGGAAACACAAACTAGAGCCAGCGTATTTGCATCCATACCAAGTAAAGATGGGCAAGTCTAGCATTAAACTCGTTGGTTCCTTTGATCACTGCAACTTTACCATCCTTGTGAGCTTAGAATGGGTGGTGTGGGGGAGCTTATAAGTCTATCGGCTGAGTCATCAACAGCCATTGCCTGGCCCTCCCTGATCCTAGCTTGGTTGGAGAGGAGGCTTTGGCGCTGATCCTATTGTTATATGCACAGTCTCTAGGGCAATGTCATGCTTGATGGGGCAATATCACTGTCCCTTGCGTCTACCCTTCCTGAGAGGCTTTTAAAACCTTTAAAAACACCATGGGGTTGGCGTACCCAGTTTTCGTTAGCAGGTAGAATAGCTCCTGCGGTTCGTTAGTTGGTTATACAGCCCAACTCCTCCGGAAAGGTGCTGATCAAGCCTCTTCTCCCAAACCTATCTCGGTGACCTGAGAATACTATAAGAAAATGACAGGACGGAGAACTTTTTAAATGGAGGTTGTAGCCCAGCTACAGAGAGCTTACTTGGGTTAAACAAGGGGATCATACAAGGAGGTTTAATACCTGGAGGTTCCCTATTCCCAGATTTGTTAAGCAGGCCCTCGTGTAGGGCAAAATGCGCTGTCGAGTACAGCGTGACCTACCAAAGCACGGTGGCTCACGATCTTTAATAAAGTGATGTCACTGGTAGCTCAGTTCAACTAGAATAATAGTGAGCATGGACACGCACTCTCATTTTATTGCTTAAAGGATGCCTAGTTCGCGATCTGCATATAGATGCACTCAAAGATTCAGCAAAACCTTTAAATCCATTGGTTACATTTCATGGATATGTATTCTGTAGGCTATAACTTTTGCACATTTTTCAAACCATCAAGACAGAAAACCGACGCATGATTAATTAAACAAACTCTTTATAATAATTAACTTTTCGTCATTTTTATCTCCAGGTTACATATACGTATGCTGCCAAGCATTTTACAGCAAAATTACTATCCCCAAATAAAATCCAAAGTTGCCAAACAGTATTATTATTATTATTATTATTATTATTATTATTATTATTATTATTAGCTAAGCTACAATCCTAGTTGGAAAAGCAAGATGCTATAAGCCCAAGGGATCCAACGGGGAAAAGTAGCCCAGTGAGGAAAGGAAATAAGGAAATAAATAAACGATATAAGAAGTAATGAAAAATTTAAATGAAATATTTCAAAACCATTAACAACATTAAAACAGATATTTGATATATAAACTATGAAAGGACTTATGTAAGTCTGTTCAACATGAAAACATTTGCTGAGAGTTTGAACTTTTGAATTTCTTCTGATTCAACTACCTGATTAGGAAGATCATTCCACAACTTGGTCACAGCTGGAATAAAACTTCTAGAGTAATGTTTGATGTACTAAGGTGATTCATTTTAGTGGCCAGTAGTTAATTTCCTTTTATGAGTGTATCTTCGCGTCTTGTTTGTAGCAAGGAGGGTTTGCATCAAAACTCCTCGGATTGTAGCTGTTTCAAGGATAAACTTTTGTCCTACCCGGTTGCATTGCCTCTGGAGTTGACCAGTAGATAATTTTCCTTTTATCAGTGCATATGGACGTGTAATATTAATCTGATAATT
>NC_090744.1:90867012-90882012 GCF_036898095.1 Palaemon carinicauda
TACCATGGCCGCTCAGAACTTGCCCGCTGACCTGAAAAGGTTAACGGTGATCGTTCATTGTTTTTTCAATCACTTTCTTTACATATTTTACGGTTATCCTTCTTCATTTTCTTCCTTTTCTATTCTCTTGTGCATTTTATTGTTGTCTGATTTATTTTCAATTACAACCTCTATTTATATACAACTGTTTTTATCCTATTTGTTAATTGATTTGTTGTTTCTTGCATTTACTTATTCATGAGCCTAAGAACAATATACGTAGTATTTTTTCTTTTCAAATCAATATCTTGTGTACCACCCGTGTGTCACATGATTGTACATAGTAACGACATTTATCTTTTTTGTATATATTATGCTTTGTATCTTCGCTCTGACTGCAACTTGCATGAACCTGTCTGCCTATTTCTCATTGTTATCTGTTAACAGAACCGGTTGCCGGATTGACAAGCAATAGCATGTTGCATTTTGTGACCTTTTTGCCAGGACCTAGTGTGTATATATACTCGATGTGTCTACAATAAAGCATTCAGTTGCTTTCATCCTGCTTTTGAGTCACAACCTACTCTTGGCTCGTCACATTGGTGACCCCGGAAGTCGACTCGCTCCTCCCGCCTTCCCCCCTTCACTGTTATTATGACCGCCCCATTGAAACTTTTGTCGTTCGCCAGCTAAGAGACATTTGCTTGGTTTCAGCGCGCAGATGTCCAGTTCTGTATCAAGGGCGTGACTCGCTCAACCACGAAAGCAGATTATGTTCTCCCTGTGATACCTGACGACACCTTTCCAGAAATCTCCGACTGGCTTTGTGCACAAGGAGACACCCCAATAGCGTATGACGCCCTCAAAACATACCTTTTGCAGCAGTACTTGCCTTCGCCAGCAGCCCGTATAGCAAAGCTTTTTCAGCTCTCTCAACAACCGTTGGGGGACCAAAGGGCTTCGCTCGCCCTCAGGGAAATGACCAGTATCGCTCGCCTGCAACCTGCCGCAGACGGCTCTCCTTGTGAGGTGAAGCTATTTCGTGCTCTTTGGGTACTCCATTTACCCGAACATGTACGCACTGCCATACCCGATGTTGATAGTTTACCCATAAAGGACTTGATGACCAAAGACGACGCCTTTATGGACAGCCACTTCACGACCTTCAAGACCTCCGTCAACGCCTCCACTCCTGATGAAGAGGATACCTATTCAACGTCAACCAAAGGTGACGTGAATACCATAGGACACACACGCCTACCCCGTGACGTGCCTGGGCGGCGACAAAGCCACCCATCACCCACCACTCGCTCGCGCCCCAACCAACAACTTCTACAGCCACTTATTGCCGCCCATCGGCGGCATATTTACTACTACCACTCCAGATTCGGGGCTGCCGCGAAGAAATGGGCCAAAGATTGTCAGTGGCCAAAAAACGTGTAAGTAGGCTACCGGCCGGGGCGGTGGCCTCCCGTGTTTCTAGTCTTTTCTTTTTACATGATGCAGGAATGGGCGTGCAATTTTTGATAAAGATGGATACTTTTCGTTCTCTTTTGCCAAGGGAACGCTTCTGGACACGACGTAGTCTGTCTAAGTTTGCCGACGTCCGCCTGGCAGCTACCAACAGATGTGCGATACCCACATACAATTACAGGAACCTCACATTATCGTTTGGAAACGGCAAATTTAATTGGAAGTTTCTCGTTGCTGACGTCACATTGCCAATCCTCGTTGCGGATTTCCTCTCTCATTTCCACCTTTTGGCCGATATTGACCACCGACGATTAGTCAACGCAACATCGTACTTATCGACACCACTTCAACCAGCCCCCTCTAACCTCGCTCTCCACATCAGCGCACCCACGGATACGTACGCCAATCTCCGCAAGTCGTACCTGGAAGTTTTCTGTACAGAACTTCGCCAAACGCCCATGGCTCCTGCTAAACACAGTATTTATCACCATATCAAGACGACGGGACCCCAGTCTTCGCCAAATTCAGATGTCTGGCATCTGTTTGGCAGCTGCCAAACAGACGCTCGCAGAAATGGAAGAAATGGGCCATTGCCAAAAAGCTCCAGCCCATGGTCGTCACCCTTACACATCGTCCTGAAGAAAGACAGCTCCCTCCGTCCGTGTGGGGATTATAGGCGTCTGAATATGCAAACAGAACCGGATCACTACCCCCTCCCAAACATCGCCGATGTGACCTCCTACCTGCACAAAGCGAAGGTTTTCTCCACGCTCAACCTCCTGAAGGGGTATTATCAGGTGCCTATGAACCCAGAAGACATCCCCAAGACTGCCATCACCACTCACTTCGGTACATACACATTCAATTGCTCCTGTTTCAGCCTTCGTAATGCTGGGGCCACTTTTCAACATCTCATGGATGGCATCTTAGGGGACCTCCCCGGCAACGCAAAGAATGCCCTATCAACCGCTGCTGCTCTCACTTTCCGTCCCACATGCCCCTCTCCTTCTCTCCACCGACGCCAGCAACGTCGCTATTGGTGCAGTACTCAAACAGGTGGTCAACGGCTCGCCCCGCCCATTGGCCCTCTACAGCAGAAAACTGTCCAAGGCAGAATCGGGTTATTCTACCTTCGATCACGAAATGCTAGGGGTGCACTAGGCTGTCCCTTACTTCTGCCATTTCTTAGAAGGTACCCCCTTCGTCATTCGCAGAGACCACAGGCTACTGGTGCACGCCTACACTCGACAGTCTGACGCCTGTTCCGCCCGTCAACGCCGACATCTCTCCGCCATGGCTGAATACAATTGCACCCTTCAACACGTCCCTGGGAAAATGAATCTTGTTGCCGATGCTCTGCCAAGAAACACGTTGGCCACTGTTCAACTGGGATTGGATTACAACGCTTTGGCTGAAGCCCAACGATAGGATCCAGAGTATCAAGCACATAGGACATCCTGCACATCCCTCCGTTGGGAGGATGTCCCCCTTGACGACTCCAACACCACCCTCCTCTATGACGTCAGTACTTGCAGACCGCGACCGTGGATTCCTGCTCCAATGTGCAGACAGGTGTTTGATTTCATTCATGGCCTTTCACATCCCTCACACCATTCTACTACCCAGCTGCTGAAGATGAAGTTCATTTGGCATGGCATTACTAAGGATGCTAAAGATTGGGTCCGTGCCTGTAATTCTTGCCAAACTTCAAAAGTACATCGACACACGGATTCAGAAGTGGGCACCTTTCCTCGACCTCAGCATCGTTTCACCCACATTCACGTTGACGTTGTAGGCCCCCTACCCACATCACAAGGACATCGTTACCTGTTTACTGTCATTGACCACACCACTTGTTGGCCTGAAGCCATTCCCATGGAAACTGCAACGTCCGCCTTATGTACATCTGCCTTACTCTCAGAATTGATAGCATGATTTGGTATCCCTGAGCATATTACTTCTGACAAGGGTACCACTTTCACCTCTCAATTGTGGATATCATTAGCGAATCTCCTGGGCATCACCGTACATCAACAACTGCCTAAAACCCCGCTGCCAATGGAATGGTTGAACGTTTTCATCGCACCCTCAAAGCAGCTTTGATGTCCCGCTACAAGGACTCCAACTGGTTTACTGAGCTTCCATGGGTTCTCCTGAGACTAAGGACCATTCCTAAAGATACCCTGGACGTCTCGGCAGCTAAAATGGTGTATAGCAACCCGTTGTTCATCCCTGCCGAATTTTTTCCTTCTGCAACCTTCAACGATCTCCAGAGCATACGTCGCGTTGTGGGAAAATTTACTCCATGCAGCCAGACTTACAAGCCTCCAGCTAAGCATCACATACCGACAGACCTGCACTCTGCAATGCACGTCTTTCTACGCAACAACACTAGCAAGCCACCGCTAACGCCCCCTTGCACGGGCCCTTTCCTTGTGATCCGACGCAATCCGAAAGCATTCCTACTAAACATTGGTGGCAAAGAAGACTGGGTCTCCATTGATCGTCTAAAACCTGTTTATCTTCTGCCAGATGACCTGCCTACAGATTGCCTCTCTAGATCAGGGTGCCCTATTTAACATATATAATATGTCATTTTTAGGGGGGAGCCATGTACCACCCGTGTGTCACACGATCACACATAGTAACGACATTTGTATTTTTTGTATATATTATCCTTTTTATCTTCCCTCTCCCCTCGCACTGACAGCAGCTTGCATGAACCTGTCTGCCTATTTCTCACTGTTAACTGTTAACAGAACCAGTTGACGGTTGGATAAGAAATAGCATGTTGTATTTTGTAACCTTCTTGCCGGGACCTAGTGTGTATATATACTCGATGTGTCTATAATAAAGTACTTAGATGCTTTCATCCCGCTTTTGAGTCACAACATACCCTTGGCTCGTCACACTTGTAATCTGTATACGTTAATTATAAACAAACTCATAACAGGTCATCTGGATTCAGTTCAAACTATTGCTTTAAAGTTTAAACTATTGGTTTGTAGATCAAACTAATGATTTGAGACTGAAGCAACATGGAAAGAGATTATCATCATTTCCATAGAGCGAGTATAGTTAAGAAACTGTTGATCCAAACTAATGCTTATCTTTAACGGCGAACGAGATTCATGGCTGCTATTTTATGTCATTTATTTTTCATTAAAACAAAAATAATCATCGCAGATGAAAATGATCCTTCCAGATAGGAGAGGCAAAAATTTGTGTTTCATCTTCCAAACATGCGAATAATGAAAAGGCCAATGCCACCAGTTGGTGCAACCCACAACAACCACAAATCCTACATGTCCTTCAGACACGGAGTTGTCAAACTGCGGTAAAAGTGATAAATTTTCGTTTGCAAAGACGTTAACTTACATACTTAGGTATTCTAAATAAGAGATCACATAGAAAATAGTCCCTGAACTTTGAAAATGTTGAAAAAAAAAATGTAGTTGAAGTTCTCCATGACATTTCAGGAGATTCTGGTATATAATCTTGTCATTGCATACCCAGTGAATTGAACTGCAGTAACAGATAATTGAGAGACATACTTATGTCCATTATGCTACATCTGTTTTTTATACCCTTTTGAAACTCTTCAACAAAAAAAAAGTATGTGTTATGAATTTTAATTTTATTTTCATTGATATTTCGTATGATTGTTCTTTGAATCTTTCCCTTTCAATGCTTTTACATCCACTCCGAATTTCAAATATCTCTTTAGTTAAACTTACTCGGTGTAATTTTGTTTTTATCAAACTGCGTTAGTGTTCATGAAAGACAATTTATGCTTTACATTTAATTGATTTCAATTACTTTCTTTTTTGGGGTGTTGCAAATAAAATGCCATGACTTGATTAATCTTCCAAGCATTATCATTATCCAGATAGGAATAACAAATATAACAAGTTTGATCGTCTTTCCCGAATGCCTAATGTTCACTAGACATTAATGTATGTCATGTCGCCATAGAAAATTGAAAGTTTAAAAATCAAAACTATAATCAGGAAAAGCTAAAGAGAAATGAATTTAAAAGCACCCAATGGATTACATTATTGCATTAATAGGGGATGCAATTGATAAATGCAGAAATAAAGTAACTTTTTCCAAAATAATTCTCGACTCCATTAGTGACTTGTTTGTGGAGGAGCCAACGGAAATGTATTTGTTTTAGATATTTCCAATAACATTTTAGGCAGAAAATCTTACATGTGATTATTATTTCGATCAAAATCAATTCAGCATCACTGATGTTTCATAGACAAGTTTAGAATAAGTGTAATCATAAACATTTCAGATTATAACGATAACAGAAACACCTTTGTTTTCGACGAGCGAGTATGTTTAAAAGAAAAGAAAGCAAGGAAGGTTGGAAGAGCATTAAAATATTCATTTTAGTTTTACGTAGAGCTAGAACACGTTAAGACGTCTGAAACAGAAAATAACAGAAAACTCACCTCGTCATCATAGAATACTGTCAATGAATACGCCCTAGTTCCTTGGGCTTGGGGATTACAGTGAGGCGTTTATGGAAGTCAAAGCTTGAAATTGAAACACAAAATCAGTGGTATTCTATTCTGGATCTTCATCTTTAATGAACAGTTTCTGCGAGTCATGATGCACAAATCATCCAAGATTCTAAAATCACCAACGAAATCTCGTCCGCGTTAATATTTACTTTTTACTTGCTATCGCAGATCCATGGGAGCTGCTAATGGATCTGCGATAGCCACCCACGGTTATGAAACCCTCATATTATTGTTTGGAAGCACCACATATATTTGGAAAAACTCGTTGCTGACGTCACATTGCCAATCATCGGTGAGGATTTTCTCTCACATTTCCACTTCCTGGTTGATATCACTCGCCAATGATTAGTCAACGCTGAATCGTACTCTTCCACACAGGCCGTTGGTAAACTTAGAAAAACTACGTCGAGTCCTCGAGAGTGGCCTTGGCAGAAGAGAGACGCAAGCACCCATGTCTACCAAAAATCGCACATCCGTACCTGCATCAACTAAAACAAAATGATTAATAACAGGGGAGGCAACACCATAAATTATATCCTACTTACACGTTTTTTTGGCAACTGACAACCATTTGCACATTTCTTAGCAACAGCCCTGAAACTGGAGTGGTACTATTATAACTGCGGCTGATGGGCGCCAGCAAATGAATGGAGAGGTCGTTAATTGGAGCGTAAGCAAGGGGTGGTAGGTGTCTATGCCCTACTGCATTCACCTCAGCTTCGGTCGATGTTAAATAGTTGTCTATCTCATCAGGAGTGGAGGTGTTTGATGGAGGTTTTGAAGGTGGTGAAGTGGCTATTCATGAGGGCATCGACTTTGGTTGTCAGATCCTTCATGGACAAAATTTCGACATCGGCCCGATCGCAGCACGTACAGATTTGGGTAGGCACCGTACCCAAAGGGCAAGGAGTAGATTAATTTCATAAGAAAACCCCTCTGAAGTAGGTTGTAGGCGAATGATACTGGTCATTTCCCTAAGGGAAAGTGAAGCCTTTTGATCCCACAACGGTTGTTGTGAGAGTTGAAAAAGTTTGGCTATATGGGCAGCTGGCGATGTTAAGGGCTGCTCCAGGAGGTATGTTTTGGGGTCGTCATATGCTATTTGTGTCCCTTTGGTCGCAAAGCCAATCTGATATTTCCTGGAAAGTGTCCTTTGGGATCACTGCTAGAACATAGTATGCTTTGGTACTTGTCACGCCCTTAATGCGAAACTGGACCTTGGCTCGCTGAAACCAGGCAAATGGCTCTGTACTGGTGAGGGGGATAGTTTCAAGGGTGTGGCGTTGATAGTAAAGTTAGTATCGGAGGGCGGCATCATCAAACAGTAAGACACAGAGCAGTAAGGGAGAAGGTGGGAGGGACCTGGACACTCCAGTGGTCACCAATGTGTGAGGCGCCAGTTAGGTGATAACTGAGAGGTGAGTGAATGCAACTGAACCTTATTAAACAATCATTGAGTTTATATACAAGGACATGCAAGCAAGAACGTCACAAAATTCAAACATAATTGAACATGAGCTAGCATGCTTACATAGAAATATCTATTACCATTTTAGGGAAGAGTGAGTGATAAGATAAAAAAGGAAAAACTGTTATTGTACGAGTGTTTATGAAACACATGTAGTACAAGGACACGACCATTACAATAAACTACATACAATTGTTACGTACATGATGGTGCAATCTGGAAAGGTCTTAATGCAAAGGATGATGAGAATAAAAGAGAAATCTTTTGCAACGTACATAACGAACTCAGTGAACGATGGTGCCTGAGATTAATATCCAGATTTGTGATAAGGAATTTAATATGCGGCAAGTTTTTTATTAACAAATTAGCTGTTAGAATGAAGAAAAGAAAAAAGCTTCATGATAGATTGATCACCCAACATTTTTAAAGACTATTTCAATATGCCAGTTTTTTGGTGCGATTGAAGAAGAAAGAGGCCGAATGTGTCTCAAAAGTAAATTATTAATCAAGATGCTTACCTATAATTTTCAAAAAGTTGTATATAGAAAGAGACCGCCAAAGCAAATATCTGAATGTTGATGAGCCACCTTCTTTGGCCAACTTACAATCATAGTTTAAGTTTTGTTAAGACTCAACTTCATATCCCATAATTAGAGCCAGACACTAATTTTTACCTAGATATTTAATAATCTGTCATCAACTACAGGTTTACATTCAGGAGGTGGAATTAATGTGAAAAGAATAGCATCATCTACATATGTAACAATTTGTTTTCAAGGACAAACCACATATCATACGTATATGTTATGAAAAACAAAGAGCCGAGAACGCTGGCCTGTGGAATACAAGATATCATATTCCTATAATCTATAAAGGGTCCATCAATAACTACTTTTTGGAATCTAATATTCAAAAGTTATATAATAATATTGAGAAAAGACCAATCCACTCCCATTAGGTGCCTTTTGAATAACTTGGTCAAAGGCAGCTCTCAAATCAAGGCCAAAATCAGGGTATTTGTCTATAACATTGGAAATTTTATGAAGGCATTGCATGCTCCAGTTCCTGTGTGAATGCCAAAGTGCAAAGACGGGAACTGATTATTACCTTCAGCATATACACACACACACACACACATATATACAGTATATATATATATATATATATATATATATATATATATATATATATATATATATATGCATATATATATATATATATATATATATATATATATATATATATATATATATATATATATATATATGCACATAGTTATTACGGATGGCAAATTACATAAAGTCTCGAGCTCCAAACTCACTTGTTTATGTTTACATAAGTCTATTATACTTGAAAAATACCCGAGCTCTGAGAACCTTATATACCTCCCAGACGGCGATATATAAAGCACTGAATACCTCACTGGTTTATCCAAAATCTCACATGGCCAGTTATAAGAATTTATATTAAGCAAGTATTTATATCAATACAATACACACTCCACATGACATATGTTAGATAGAAATCACTAACGCACTTGACACACTTCAAAGGAAAGAAACAAACTTTGGCTCTTTCAAAAGGACAGGCTGGATCTCTTCTGCTGCTCATGCATTCATAGTGAAGTATATATATTAGCTTAAAACTTCTAATTAATTCTAGATAGATCACTATCGTAGCTTCGGGGGAGCAAAGCCTAGTAGCGTAAGGTTCATTGCTTCGCCCACCTACCCCTCAAAGCAATGAAAAAAGTAAATCTATTTTGAGAGGTTTCATGCAAATTCTAACCACAAAGAAATTTAAACTTAACGTAATATCTCGTAAACATGCCATAAGTTCTCGTGTTCATACCTTCTATGGGTCAAAAGCATACCTAATCGAGATTACTTGAAAAGTTAATTCTTAAAAATAGTAAATTTACATATACTGAGGAATGAAAAATACAATTAAATGAATGACGAAAGTCTTATGTAATTTACGTGCAATTACTTTTATCTAACCCTACATAAGTGAGACCCACCTAACGAGTTGGCTATACAGTATATCTCTTAAATACACAAATGAAATACACGAATAAGATATTTACTCTTCACTAGACCAGCTTCATAAGAATATATATATATATATATATATATATATATATATATATATATATATATATATATATATATATATATACATACATATATATATATGTATATATATATATATGTATATATATATATATGTATATGTGTATATATATATATATATATATATATATATATATATATACACATATACATATATATATATACATATATATATGTATATATACATGTAAATATATATCTATCTGCCTATATATATATATATATATATAAATTTATATATGAATATATCATATCCTACACCTATTAACGCATATATATATATATATATATATATATATATGGATATATATATATATATATACATATATATATATATATATATATATACATATATAAATATATATATATATATATATATATATATATATATATATATATATATATATATATAGTATATTATATGTAAGGGCTGTTACATGGTTTTTATAGCTATGATATGTTTTGGAATAAAAGAGACAATATAGCGTTTACACAATATTCACCCCATTCTTAACCGGAAGTGGACTGCGTAAAGCAAATATTGCATACCAGCCCATTTATTTGTTTTCTTTGGACTTAATTATATGTGTAATATATTCTCATGCAACTGACAATTTTGTGTTAAACGTGATAATGAGAGGAATGTATTAAAGCAGGAATCTCAGTACGAGGGTTTATTCATAAAACCAGAGAACAGATGTCTATATGGTTTTAATTGGCATCGCTTTGTGGCTGGAGAGAGAGAGAGAGAGAGAGAGAGAGAGAGAGAGAGAGAGAGAGAGAGAGAGAGAGAGAGAGATTAATCGATTGATTGTTTTGTCTTGTAAACGTAATACTGATGTTAAAAGCTTGTATAAAATTCAAAACTAATTCTATTCTAAAATAATCTATCCTCACTATCATTCTATTTTAAAAAAAAAATAATAATGATAGGCCTATTAATAAAGTGAAGGAAAATGTAGCATAACACACAAATATATATATATATATATATATATATATATATATATATATATATATATATATATATATATATATATATATATATATATATATGAATAGATTAAATTATTCTTGATTAGATTAGTAAGTAGGTAGTAGGTTAGCTGAGGTACCAACCGCCCGTTGTGGTACGACCGTGAGAAAGATAACAGGTCCTTTGATGGGCATGGTAGTACCAGGGTTAAAAGAATAACCCTGGGTAGTACTAGTACTGCATTGGATCCTTCTCTGGCCACGGTAGATTTTTCCTTTACCTAGACATACACTAATAGTGTGGCCTATTCTGTACACATTCTCTTCTTTCCTCATACACCTGACAACAATAAGATGAACGGAACACTCTTCTTCAATCAATGGGTTAACAATTGAACGGTATTTATTCAGTGGCTACTTTACACCTGGTAAGCGTTAAAGAGACTCTTACCTATGGCAAGCTTCTATGTGAAGGGCACTTCAAAATCAAACTATTGTTCTCAAGTCTTGGGTAGTGCCATAGCCTCTGTACTATGGTCTTCTGCTGTCTTGGGTTAGAGTTCCGTTGCTTGAGGGAACATTCAGGTACGCTATTCTATCTGTTTCCTTGTTTCCTTCCCACACTGGGCTATTATCCTTGTTGGAGCCCTTAGGATCTTGGATTTCCAACTAGGGTTGTAGCTTAGCTAGTAATGATAATAAATGATAGTAGAATATCTGATATTTTTTACATATTAGATTAAAGGTCTAGCTTATTTTTGTATTCTTATCTAATATCTAGATCTGTATTATCCTGTGCTTTAATCAAACTTGTATTTCCCTCTAGTTAATAAGAAAAATGGCCGCACATTTATTAAGGTATGAAAATCAGGTAAGACGATGTATAAAGAAAAGATGTGTATATTGTCATATACATATTTTTTATTATTCTTACCGGTCACTAATCGTCTTGCTCCTACTGTTCATCTTCATCATTAAATAAAAAGTAGGTGAAGATTGTCAGGTTTATTTTATCTGAGAGGTGGAGAGAGAGATATCTTTATACTCTAGCTTCTGGAAGGCTTCCTTCTTCTGTGCATGTAACTTATCGTAGGGAATATTACTTGAAAAGACGTGTTTTATATTAATTTCAATGACACTTTATCTCCCTTTTCAATACAAAGGCAAAACGCCATAAGTGTTATTTAATTTTATTAAGCTGGAACAACTTTTTTTTTTTTTTTTTTTTTTTTTTTTTTTTTTTTTTTTACATTATTCTTCAATTATGGAGTTCTTCGCCATAAATATAAATAATATTCGGATTAACTGCAAAAAATCTTTGTAAGTAGATAAATCGAACATTGTTTAAAATGCAAATTTCTTTATCACTACATAAAAAAAAAACGATTTTATATTATATACCTTAACCGGACCAGTTTATTATTTTGTTGATATTCATTTAATAAAAAAATATTTCTTTTTTTTATATACAAACGAAATATATATACTATTTTTCACGTACCTGAAAACACCTTTAAAATTTAGAATAATTTCTTTAAACTTGACTTCATTTTTTGGCAGATATGAATTTTTAGCTTATATAGATCATTTGGAGAAGTAGCCTTTTGCTCGAAAAGGCATATACAGGTTCTTCATACACTTATTAAAAATACTGAAAACATTTTATATGCTTCAAGACTGCTTATTACTTCTAAACATGCCCAAATGTTCATTTAAACAGACATAAACCTAACTGCACGAACATATACACACACATATGCTTGAAACTTACCAACCGAGTAATATCGAGTAATTTTCAATAAATCTTTGTATTGTTTTCAGATTAATTACGTACAAACATAAATGATCGTTTAGCCATAGCTTTACGGAAAGTTTAATATATTATAGACATTTGGAGAATTAATGAAATAGATTCAGAGTCATGTAAAGTCAATTCATTTTGATAAATTTATAATTATATGTAGATTTCAATCTGGTTTAAACATTGGAAATATTATATTTAAGAACCGGAATGATACAAGTCGATTTTAATACGACTTATTGTCTTGTCTAATTAAAGTTTAAGAGAAAAAGTCATCGTCTTAACTGCCACGACGTCCACTGGCTGTTTCAGGGAAGTGGAAACGCCAAACTCTCATACGAAATAAAGAAATGGGAGAAGACAAAAATCTAGTGTGAGGAGTTTGATCAAAGTGGGCTTTGCGGAGAAGAATAGAATGATATCCAGGGTGAAGTTTCGGAGAACGGAGAGAGAGAGAGAGAGAGAGAGAGAGAGAGAGAGAGAGAGAGAGAGAGAGAGAGAGGTATACAGTATATGAGAAAATATTTAACTATTATTATGAGGTTAAATAAATAAACACTAATACTTGATTACTGCATACTTATTTATAACATACACATAAATTAGAATATTTTCAGGAGAATTGCTCTAATGAGAAAATTGAAATGGAACAAGTTGGGAGTAAATTTCAAACCCTGAAATATAATTGCATTCTCTCCGACAGAATTCGAGTCCTTCTTCGACCCTTTTGTGATGGCATTATTATTATTATTATTATTATTATTATTATTATTATTATTATTATTATTATTATTATTATTATTATTATTATTATTAGCTAAGGTACAACCTTAGTTTGAGTAGAAACTAAATATAGAATACCAGAAGACTATTGCTCAAAGTATAGAAATTCTTAAGAATTACTAAACGCGAAAATGTTAATCCTGTTTACTACAGTAGTCATCACTCCCATCAGATTCCAGGAATACCTTTATTACCATATATTCGATGAAGAGAATCAAGTGAAGATATAAAGTTTCGAGTGAGATGTAACATTAGATAGATTTTCTTACATTAGTAAAACTAATGGGAAAAAAGACATCCACATCACTTGGAAGGTCTTACGCACACCTGATTACTTTTTCAATCTTGATCTAATGACATTCTCTCTCTCTCTCTCTCTCTCTCTCTCTCTCTCTCTCTCTCTCTCTCTCTCTCTCTCTCTCTCTCTCTCTCTCTCTCTCTCTCTGCTGTATCTCTGCGCAAAAGTTCCCATTTTTCGAAAAAGATCTTTACTCTTTCCATTTATATGGTAATTTCGTTGTTCGTTGGAGATGAAGATTTAAGAATATGCCTTAGACGAAAAGCTTTTTGACCAGATAAAACTTTCCCTGTTTTCGTTATTCCTTTCTGATGCCTTTAATCCTTACCCGAATGAATCGGTGCTTCTGGAATTGATGGGATGAAAGACAATTACCTTACAAAGGAGGCAGTTGTAAAACCACTCCATTTTGCTTTTATTTTTAAATTTCATGAACAGTTTATGGTGGCTAAAGTATACCTTCAATAAACTGAGGGGATAATGATGTTGATGACTGAACTTTATTTTCAATTATTTTTATTATTATTATTATTATTATTATTATTATTATTATTATTATTATTATTATTATTATTATTATTTGTATTTGTATTCTTATTCTATTTTTCATTATTATTATTATTATTATTATTATTATTATTATTATTATTATTATTATTATTATTATTATTATAGTCGCGAATGAAGTGACCCAGTCATTCCGTAACCATAGATTTCGCAGCGGGGTTAGGGGGTGGGTTGGGTGGGGGGCAGCTGATATTTTCTGTGGGGGAGTCAATAACTCTTATACCAATTCATATATTCAAAGTAAATTTTAAGTTATGATTTAAATGTATACATATAAGCTTTGTCTCTGCCAATTTTTACATTCATACCTGCTATAAGGTGCCCTGGCTCTCACTTTTGTTCGGAAGTGACGACTTTTAGCTAAAAATTAGTGAGGAGTAGCAAACTACTGCTAGTATTTTACAGATATCCAAATTATTTTCGCATGGAGTGATGGGTGTTATGGGAACTACATTCAAATAAATTTCCGCTTTGATACTTGCCATATAAAAGTCAAAGTAGCCATTTTTTCGATATGCGAGCGAGGCCGATTATCGGTGGTGCTGTAAATTACTCGTAGAATACTTCACTTATCTAAATGAAATTTTCAGGGATTATGAGATGGATATAAACTTTGTCTATGCCAATTTTCATGTTGATATCTGCCATAGAAAAGCCACAACAAACGTTTATTCCGGTATGGGTTGAATGATTATTTTTGGCGGTGGAGTAAATTGTTCTTAGAATAATTCAGCTGATATTTTCGGCTGCTGGGTCAATAACTCCTGTACAAATAAATATATTGAAATGAAATTCCAAGGGAATATTGAGATATATAAGCTTTGTTCCTGCTATGTTCATGTTCATACCTGCTATAAGCATACCCTGGCGATCACTTTTGCTCATAACGGATGATTTTTAGCTACAAAATCTGTGAGGAGCTGCAAACTACTCCTCGAGTTTTACAGTTATCCAAATGATTTTCACAAGGTTTGCAAGGTGTTGTATGAAAT